>NC_092815.1:29039519-29272019 GCF_023375885.2 Dermacentor andersoni
ATGCTTTTTGAAAAGGTACAGCAATTGTTTTGAAGCAATAGAACTGCTTCATGCTCATGACCAGAAGGCCTACAAAGTAATGTGAGCTGGTGTCGGAGCCCTCCATAACGACGGAATTCCTTGTTCTGTCTTTGCTACATGGGGACTACACATTTTGCTTCAAGATGCTTGTAACCGAATCAGTGCCATTATTAGCTGCTGGCACCTTGAGGTAAGAGAATCATCACTGACATCGGTGGCATTGACTGAGAAAACTGCTTGCACTGCCAAAATGCAAGCATTCATATTCAGCCAATGCGATCATGACTGGGTGCACTACATGCAGCACTAAATTCAGAAATGTACAATTTCTTTTTCTTTTTCAGGTCTTTTAACTACATGCATAGCATTTCTGTGCCTCCAAAAATGTGTGCTTACAAAGTTTAGGGCAGTTTAGAATGGAACAGAGATTCAGGAACAGCAACCCACATGGACAGTATTTCTTTGTCCTGCTCCACAGTTGGAGTAGCATATGTGTGCACATCATCTTATATATTCCTGTCTTGTTCCAAATGATTTTAAGAAATTGTTACTCTGACTTTGCGTAGTTACTCTGCTCACCTGATCTGCCTGGTTAGGGCTGGCACCGTGCTGTAGCAGATAGCGTACAACGTGCGAGTGCCCCTGAGCAGCAGCAAGTAGCAGAGCAGTCTCGCCCCTCAGGCCCTGTGCACCAACCTGTGCCCCCTTGGCAAGCAAGTGGCGCACTGTTGACAACTGCCCATGTGCGCTGGCCCAGAGCAGTGGTGTCAGGCCCGCCTCGTCACGCAGGTCCAGGCGCTCAGGCGCTGCATAATTAGGCCAAGACGTTGAACTGGTTGTTGCAACATACCCCCAGCTCAGAGCTCTTAACAATTTCCTTACAGCTAGAAATGTGCTCATTTTTGGTGCTTTTATGTTTTAACACTTTATTTGAAGATGTATTAGTCGCAACATATTGCCGTGCCTGTACTCCGATGAAGAAAAGGACAACGCGAGTGTGCATGAGCATTTTTGTCAAGGCACGGTGATGAAGTCACGGTTGCGCTCTATTAAAAAGGCGACCTGCTGCTGTGCCTTCTGAATAGTGCTCTAAGACCCCTGTTTTTACATTGTAACACTGGTGGAGGTGCTGGAGCCTGCTACCCCAATGCGGGCAACCCCTATTTGGAGTCGTACACCCGGTCCCGATGCTCCACCTCTCGTAATGACTCGAGTGCACCGTTTCAGTCGGCGCCTGCTCGGCCAGAGTCCGGACTTCCCACCCGTCGCGGCTCCCACCAGCACGACCACATCATCGGCGCTTGTCCCTCCTTCACACGCAGCACCTAGCCTTTCCCAGATGACTCTTGAACACCCTTGCGTCACTGAAATATTCCGTGGCGATGCTTTTGAAGATGTCGAGGACTGGATTGACCATAAGAACACGTTGCTCTGGTAAATCGCTGGAACGAACAACAAAAACTCGCACATGCTTATTTCGTGCTAGAAAACAGCAGTCATACATGGTACGCGAACAGAGAAGTGGGCTTCCAAACGTGGGACAATTTTCGTCGTCAGCTCCTTGATACATTCTCGAGCTCGGACCGGCGAGATTACGCGCAACAACTTATTGAGGCTCAGGTACAGAAACCCAACAAAACCGTGGCCATGCATGCGGAAGAGATGGCCCGTCTGTTTCGCCGAGCTGACCCCGGTATGACGGAGACAAAGAAGGTGCGTCACCTTATGCGAGGTATTAAGGAACTGCTGTTTGCCGGTCTTGTAGAAGCATGACCGAAAGTAACAGTAATTTGATATTTTTCGTATAAGTATTAGAGTAAAAAAATATATCAGATATACAAAATGTGGACCTTGCTTTTATTTCTATACTTCTGTAAATTAGACTACACAAGAAAAATATGCAAATTTGTTTACATAGATATAAGCCATAGTTATGCCCACGCTATAGGGGAAAGCCGTGACTTCGAAAATGTGAAAATTGGTTCAGGGGGCATTCATTTTTACTCACTGCAGCAAACATCTAAGAGCGAGGCTGGGGAGGATGCACAAGACTGCTTATACTTACCGTATTTATTCTAGGCTGATAGTTCTTTCCAAATAATCACATACAAAACTCTAGGGTTGCCTTAGATTTGAGGATCTTTAAAAATGCGCCAGTTTGTAACTGAAAATGGTAAATATGGTCCACAGCTAGCACCCATCTAGAAAAGTCAGTATTGCAGCCACTACTAGCCGGACCAGTAGCCAATTGAAGTAAACGAGCGATGTCGCTTTGACCCGTGTCGTATCGGAGCTGGTTCTATGGTGTCAGCATGCAGCGCGGCATTATCGTAACGGGACACTATAGTGCCGCTTTCAAATGAAACGTTGTGCTAGCCGCAGGGGCATAGTAAGCCAGGTGAGACTTCAGTATCGATTAGAAAAATGTTCGTCATCGTAAAGGGCAACGGGAGACACTTTTGCATATGCTGCAACGAGGAGATGACAGCGATAAGGAAGATAAGCGCACAATAACAGAGAGGAGCTGTTCACCGAGATCGTGGCGCTTTTCGATGTGTGCGATGTCGCACTATCTGCGCATGCATTGGCGCGCAGATGTGTGGTTTGGGCTATAGGGATGGTGATGACGATGTAGAGTGAGCTCGGCATGTGCATATTAAATAAATGCTGTTATCATTTTGTGAACGCTGTCCTCACTTTTTTTGTTCGGCCTACATTCGAGGTAAGTTTTTTGATTATTTCTGGCTTCGGACATTTGGGGGTCTGCCTAGATGCGGAGCCGGCCTAGATTATAGTAAATATGGTAATTATTGTGTTCGATCGGCTTTTCTGTTCAAGCAATCTGGTTATCGTGCACCTTCAAATGCTTTGTGCAGAACTTGTACAGTAATGTAGAGTGCTGCACAGTGTTGTACATAAGGGCATTTGCACAGACAGTGTGCAAAAAGTAAGAGATTAGACTGCTAGTCAAGCTTCTGCCATAGGCGGGTCTGAAATTGACTATATGCTCTTATATGAGTGAAAGCTCCACACGACGAGAAATATTACTTGTAATATGTTGCGCATAGGCTGTCAAAATGATGGATAAAAGCAACCCACAGCAAGAAACGTAATGTTACACTGGATGTTGGTCGAACACAATCATTAAAACCAGCTGCACTCCTGAGCAAGTACTGAAGTTTGAGACATTGTTAAAGCAATGTAGATATTGGATCGGAAAATTAGGCAATTTGACAGAAGGTACTGTCTTTACGGCTGCTTTCATATAAAAGTAATGTTGCCGAATCTGCCAAAGTGCAAATTCTGCATTATTTGATTAGAGAAAAGCTAAGAGCACTGGAGGCTACATTCTACAATACCTCATGTCAGTTTAATTTTTCCAGACTTCCCAATGCACTGAAGATTGTAAAATATGATGAAAGTTCAGTTATCACTTCATATGGTGCGTGGCCTCCTTTCAATGAGTAGCAGCAAATCATCTGACATGGTAGCGGCTGACAGGTCTGGTGAAAAGCACTCTGCCACTGGTAGCAAAGGTTAGGTCAGCTGGCTCATGGAAGTGTGGCATTTAGGAATGAAGAGCATCTCCACAGCAAGAGCAAGAATGAAAACAGCACTGTCATGATGTTGGTTGAGTACACTCTTTCATCTTCAATAGGACCTGCAAAGGCTTGGCAAACAGTCCATGAGAGTGCACTCTTTCCTTGCACAAGAGTGCATGAGAGGAGCAGATCTCACTCATCTGAGCAACTTGCTTTTCAATGCAAACAAGAACACCAAAGTTAGCAGCAGATGGGCCCCTCGGGCAGGTAGCAATGTTAATTCACTCTGCACGATGAACTCGCTTTGGTAAGTGACAGCAGTGAGCGCCTTTGACTGTGTGGCGCTTGTCCATGCACATTCACACCATCCACCACCTTCCTCTCTCTCTTTCATCTCTTTATTTACCTTTTTCCCTCCTCAAGCATAGGCTAGTCAACCAGACGCTTTTCTGGTTAACATCCCTGTCTTCTCTCTTTCCTTTCTCTATCTATTGATTCCTGCCAGATAAACAACAAAACTAATAAAGCTCAATATGCCCTACATGAATAGGACCAGTTAAAAGTGTCCACTTGTGCCAGCATGCCACCACTATGTGATTGGCAGCTTTTTTCTGTACTTATCTGCACATTGTTACACACAAATATCGACTGCACTGCGTTGTATCGCTTAAACCGTGCATCTTCTTCACGTAAGAAAAAAGAATTTCATCGGCCTGACAGTAACATGAAGCTACAATGGAAACCCATATGGATTTGTCTGAAAGAAAGCTTCGTAGTCGAAAAAAAAATTCCTTCTGCTCTGGGGATGGAAACTAGGATCAACAATTTTCCAGGGCAGTCAATCTATCAACCAGCAGGCTAGCAGCTTGCAGGGCAAAGGAGAATGAATCGAGAACTCGATGGGCAGAGACACCAAACATGGCAAATCAATTTTGCAGAAATCTGCAAGGTGGAGGAAGTTTTATGAAAGAGAAAATTGTTATCCACCCGAGAGCAACATGAACTTGCAAGGGAAACCCACATGCGTTTTTTCTCGTGGACAGGTTTCTTCCTGAGAAAGTTGTATAGGTTGCCTTTGTGGCTTCATGCTATAGCCGGGTGGGTAACAGCTTTTCCTTTCATTCGTCTACTTTGCAGGCTTCCATAAAATAACCGATTTGCAATACTCCGAGTCCATGCATGTCGAGTTGCAGATTAATTTGGCATCACTTTGCGATCTACTAGCTTCCTGGTTAGTTCATATCGTAGAAAAACCACCCCAGAGAAGCGTTGGTCTTAGGTTCAATTTTCGGACCAGGAGTAATTTTCCAACTGCGATGCTACCTTTCTAAGAAACCTGCATGGATTTCCTTTGTAGCTTTGTGTTACTTTCAGGTGGATGACAGTTCTCTCTTTTGTGAAACTTCCTCGACCTCGCAGATTGGCAAAGAACTAATTTGCCAACTTTTTCATATGTAGGCTGAAGCTTCATATTTGACAATAAGGAGTGATATGAGAATTTTTGCAGCTAGTAAATGTTAGATACGTATGTGATTTTCCATAAACACTGCAAAAATTGAAATCTAAATGCACAGGTCTCCTTTATATTAAAATAGACAGTTTACAAGACCAACTTCAACGTGTCACATACTTATCTGATCTGGTGAGATCTCTCCCTGTGCAGACAGTTGATGGATGCAACGCCCTGAAAACAAAAAAAAATATAACCAAATATATTCACATTAAATGCATAAGCCTCAGGGGCAAAGAATATGATGGCTCAATTAAGTGGCCTTTTTTACATGCACAGTTGCCTACAGGTGGCAAGTTACAATCCATGACAACACTATTCAGAAGAGCATCACAGAACATCTTCAAAAGTTTTTCAAAAAATAATGTGCCTTGTCTAGCCGCACATCGAACAAGAGCACACGCACTCACAGACAGTTCTGGAGGGCCATAAAGGCTCATTCACACTCAGATAATCGGCGTCTAGAGTGGCTTGGAATACAATTCGGCGACGGCGGGTACCGCCGGAAAGACCCTCTGCGCTGATTGTTTTAATGAAAAATAAAAGCGCCCAACCTTGAATGCAAAAGGGGTGAACTGAAGAAAAACAAAAAAAGCGGGGAGCGCTTAAGTTAATGCATACTCGGCAGATCATGCTAGTAGAAGAATACTGTGCTCTCTCTTTGTTTTCACAGTATTGCGAAAGCTGGCAGCAGCTTCAGCGGTGCGAAGGACGAGCAATGTAAACGATGCTGCATTTTGGCAGCAGGAGATTCCATGCCTCTCCAGATGCCGAATGTCTCAGTGTGAACGAGCCATAAGAGCACATTAATTTTTTTTTTTGCTGTTGACAACAGCGGTTTAAGAAGAGGGAAGGTAAGGGCAAGGAGTTGCTCTTTCTAACTTCAATATGCAATAGGCAGAGGTACTCAGCCATGCAACTCAATGACGGGCAAGTGAACTCTCTCTTGCACCCTCATCCTCCCAAGTTCTGTGAACACCTGATGCCTCTGGCTACCCGCCAATTATGAGTGCTTGATAGTGAAGCAGCGCATTTAAAATCTGACATGTTCACGCACACATAAAATCCATCGGTCTTTGCGCGGTCCTTAACTTATTCTCAAGCTCCTTTGTTAGTCTCCAAGTCTCTGCCCCATATGTCAGCACTGGTAAAATGCACTGATTGTACACCTCCTTTTCAATGATAATGGTAAGCTTCCAGTCAGGAGCAGGCAATGTCCGCCGTATGCGATCCAACCCATTTTTATTCTTCTGTGAATTTCCTTCTCATGATCAGGGTTCCCTGTGATTAATTGACCTAGGTAAACGTAGGCCGGCTGGCGATCCTGAACTCTTGTTCCGTTGCCCGGCTATTCATCATTATCTTTGTCTTCTGCATATTCATCTTCAACCCCATTCTTACACTCTCTCTGTTAAGGTCCTCAATCATTTGCTGTAACTTGTCTGCATTGTTGCTGAATAGAACAATGTCATCGGCAAACCGAAGGTTGCTGAGATATTCGCCGTCGATCTTTACTCCTAAGCCTTCCCAGTTTAATAGCTTGAATACTTCTCGCAAGCACGCAGTGAATAGCATTGGAGAGATTGTGTCTCCCTGTCTGACCCCTTTCTTTATAGGTATCTTCCTGCTTTTCTTGTGTAGAATTAAGGTAGCTGTAGAACCTCTGTAGATATTTTCCAAGGTATTTACGCAAGCGTTCTGTACTCCTTGATTACGTAATGCCTCTATGGCTGCTGGTAGCTCTACTGAATCAAATGCATTTTCGTAATCCATGAAACCCAAATAGAGAGGCTGATTTTACTCTGCGGATTTCTCGATTACCTGACTGATGACATGGATGTGATCCACTGTAGAGTATTCCTTCCTGAAACCTGCCTTTTCCCTCGACTGACTAATGTGCAGTGTCGCCCTTAATCTATTGGAGATTATCTTGGTGAATATTTTATATAATACTGGGAGTAAGCTAATGTGCCTATAATTTTTCAATTCCTTAACGTCTCCCTTTTTGTGGATTAGTATAATGTTAGCATTCTTTCAGTTCTCCGGCACCCTTGAAGTCTACAGACAGTTCGTATAAAAGGCCACTAGTTTTTCAAGCATTATGTCTCCTCCATCGTTGCTTAAATCGACTGTTATTCCATCTTCTCCTGCCTTGTTTCATGTCTTGCAAGGCCCTTCTGACCTCCCTGCTAGTTATAGGAGGAGTTTCTGTATACTGTTGATTATTGTTTCGAATAGAGTTCTCCTGTGTCCTCTGGGTACTGTACAGGTCAGTATAGATTTATTCCGCTGCTCTTATTATACCTTCAAGATTGCTGATGATATTACCCTGCTTATCTTTCAGTGCATAAACCTTGGTTTGTCCTATGACAAGTTTCCTTTTCGCTGATTTCAGGCTGCGTCCATATTTTATAGCTTCGTCAGTCTTTCTCACGTTATAATTTCGAATAACACTTATTTTCGCTTTGTTGATCAGTTTTGACAGTTACGCAAATTCTATCTATCTCTTGAGTTGGACACTTTCATTCTTTGTCATTTCTTTATTAGGTCCTTTATTACTTGGGCGAGCTTGCCTACTGGTTGCCTTGGTTCCTTGCCCATTACTTCAATTGCTGCCTCTGAAGCCAGCCTCGTTACAGTTCCATTCATTACCTCTATGTCATTATCATCATCTCTGTTCTAAGGCTGCATATTTGTTTGCAAGTACCAGCCTAAATTTGTCTGCTGTTACCCTTACTGCCTCTAAGTTGACCTGTTTTTTCTTAACCAATTTTGCTCTTTCTCTCTTCAAATTGAGGTGAATCCTAGCCCTCACTAACCTATGATCACTGCACTTTACCCTGCCTATCACTTCTACATCCTGCACTATGCTGGGATCAGCAGAAAGTATGAAGTCAATTTCATTTCTCATTTCACCATTAGGGCTTTTCCAAGTCCACTTTCTGTTGCTACGCTTCCCAAAAAAGGTGTTCATTATTCGAAGCTTATTCCTTGCTGCGAATTCTACCAGCATCTCTCCTCTAGCATTCCTAGAATCGATGCCGTAGTTGCCAATTGCTTGTTCACCAGCCTGCTTTTCCCCCACTTTTGCATTGAAGTCTCACTTTTCTCATCACTAATTCAATATCTTCATAAAACTTATCTACTTCCTCATCATTGTTACTGGATGTTGGAGCATAGGCTTGTACTACCTTTAATCTATACCTCTTATTAAGTTTGGTTATGACTACAGCTACCCTCTCATCAATGCTGTAGAATTCGTCAGTGTTGCCCGCTATGTCCTTACTGATTAGGAATCCTACCCGTATTGCTTCTTATCTAGGAGACCTCTATAGCAGAGGACATGTCCATTATTCAACAAGCCTCACGAGTTCTTCTAGTCTCACTAAGGGCGATGATATTCCAAACAGTATCTGATAGTTCCTCAAAGAGTCCTGCTAAGCTAGCCTCACTCGAGAAGGTTCGGTTGTTAAACGTTGCAAGGGTCAGTTTCCATTGGCAACCTGTCCGGATCCAGAGATTCTTAGTACCCTCTGCTGCGTTACAGGTCTGACCACCACCTTGGTCAGGTGCTCCGCAGCTGCTGGGGACTGAGGGCCATTGGTTAATTGAGTAATATATTGGTAATATATGACCACAGGTTATTAAACATTCTTTCCATGCTCTGCAACTGCATCTGCTTGTCTCCGTGGCGCCTGGCTGGCAGTGTTATTTGTTGTATCATTCGGGCCCACCCTCTTGGCTGTGTCGTTTACACCACAAATACACTGTCATACATCAGCACCTATGAATGAATAAATGAGTCCCTGGCACTCACTGAGAGGGACAGCTTGTGTCTGGGTAGGCACATTTCCACGTTGAAGGTTGGTCAGGACAGTTGATGACTGCAAAAAGCATAAATTGTGAATGAAGACACACTTACAATAGTAAGCTGAGCATTGTACTATCTCAAACAGCAATCAAGACATTAGTTTGCAAGTTCCACTTATAGCTCATAATAGCAATAAAGAAATTAGTTCCAAAGTTAGCTAGCAAGCAAGGCCTTGCATCAATGTTTCCATTTGTAGGCATTTCATTCAACAGAGAAAACCAGTTCCACCAGACATAACACACTTTAACACACATTTCTGTGCTCAGAATAATATAGCACCAAGCTGTCCATTAGGAAACACACAGTGCCTGCTGTAACGGGGAGTTTTTGAATAGAGGGCTCAAACCTTATGAGCCTCATTGGACAGACACAGAAGTGACAGAGCTTTGGAATAAGGCCATACATACTAGTTTTTGCACTTGATGCTTATGGAACAAGACAGCGAAGAAATTGTGCAGATCCCACACACTGTGGGAATTGATGTAAGCGAAGCTTTCTGTGCTGGTTGCTTTGATTGACGATAATTAGTGGTGATGTTGACAACAAATGTTTAATTCGGCATTTTGTCCGACACGAGAGTGGTGAATTGATGTTAAACGTTACCTTGCATGCACCACTGCTGTTTGTCTGCATAGTACAGAAAACACAAAGGGGAGAGGTGTTTGCTTGAGTCGTCGTCGTTTGCCATATTTCATAACCTCTTAGAGGGTTGAGCATTGTCAGTGCCTCACATGGCACATCGCATTGTGGTAGAAGTATTAAACTTGAATACGATTATGGGGCTGTACGTGCCAAAATCACAATCGGATTATAAGGCACGTCGTAGTGGTGGACTCCGGATTAATTTTGAGACTGTGACCGTCTTTAACGTGTCCCAAAATCTAAGTGCACGTGCATTTCCTATCTCGCCCCCGCCGCAATGCAGCTGCCACGGTCGGGATCAAATGCGCTACCTCTTGCAGTGGCATAGCCGCAAAGCTACTGCAGCGGGCACAGAAGTGTTGATTTGATGGTCGACTGCTTCCATAGTGTCGCCTGGACCTTGCGGTGCACTTTAATTATAGGTGCTCTGCTTCTGCATGCCCTTAATTTGTTTGCTTGACATATCTGCATGGTGTTCATTTTTCAGAAATAGCAAGAACGTACTGTACCATCCCTTGAACTTAACCTTGTCCAGTTTCCTCGCAACTGCTGTCGTGTAGTAGTAGGGTTTCCTTGCCTTCTCACGTCACCTCCCCCCTACCCCCTGTACGGGAACTGCCTCTTCTTCTCCCTCCTCTCTACAGTTCTATGTCCCCTCTGGACTTGCACATTAGTAGAAAGGGAAGCGCTGCAGTTTCTGCAATGCTTTTGAGGGGGTCACAGATAATTACTGTCAAGAGGCTACTGTGGCAACATCCAGGGAGCTCCAGAGGGCATTATGCACATTCGATGTGGTGGGGTCCAAAAGAGTTTCTCGCATCGCCTTTCCTCTCCCGACTCACTCCTGTCATGTATACACACGCTCTGAACCACCTCCCAACGCTGTGTGCCAGACAGCAGCAGCCACAACAGTAGCAGCAGCAGCAGTGGGAAAGTCGAAGGAAGAAATAAAGAAAGCTTTGCTTTAAAAAAAATTTCAGCAGCTCCCATGACTATGAACTCGTTTATGGCAACAGCAGCAACATGTCACAGTGGCCACCACCATCTTGTCAAGAACAACTTCTTGGTGATTTTCTTCACTTGCTACAGTATAGCCTGCTGTGGCCTATGAAGTAAGCGCACAATCACCACCAGTCCAGAGTTTGCATATCGCACAATGGGTTTGCTGGCAATATGAACTGCATGCAAATAAGCCTCTTTGGCCATTTGAACCTCCGATTCTAAGGTCGTAAAAAAAGCCTTAGTTAGGTCTTGCTACAACAATCCGTTAAAAAACTCATTCCATCATAGCACTGCCAACAGCTTCCAGGAGCAAACACGCAGGCTTATGGCAGTAGGCTATCCTTCCCGTGTATTGGTATCTGTGAAATAATAATTGCTAAAGGAAATCGGAACCAGCCAACCACTATCTGGGCAGGAGCCCTGTAGCCCAAGGAGACGTGAAAGAATAGTGGTGATGCTATACATCCATTCAATCGTGTTTCTGTAAAGAAAATTGGTAAACGGTGTAATGTAAAGGTGTTTTTTAGACTCCGGAAAGACTACTCAGCATGTGTGCAAAGGTAAATCGTGGTGCCACACAGAAACGAGGCTGTGAAAAACAACATAGAAAGAAGATCGTCGGGTGCACCTTCGTGTGGCACAAAGTATATCAGACTGGGTGCTGTCTGAACAAAAGATTAAAGGAGCGCGAGTATAACGTTTCAAGAGCAGTCGCCGAACACCTTGGGGTTTATTGTAGACATTGCGGATGTCAGCCAATCTTTGAGAACTGCACAACAGTGAGCAAATATGACAGCCAAATGATGCGGGACATTATCGAAACCGCCAGATTGCATGCATAGGAAGTATGTGCATAAGCATGCCATCTGCTTCCCTTAGTGCAAAAGAAATTTATTTCCTCATGCCCTAATCTGAAAGGAAAAGAAATTTTGTACCCTCGTTTTTTTTTTTTTTTTCTTGTGATGTAGAGTTCAGCCAAATGATTACGTGACAAAGCAGGCTTGGAACTGGTGGATGATCCTTTCTGTATCTTTTGTATTTGTTGTTTTTCCCCTTGGAGTAAGTTTCAGTATTTATTCTGCTGACAAGGGAATACATTTGCACTCCGTTGTGTGTGTCTATCTTCTGTGTGTCCCGCAAAATGTTATGCAATCCAACATATAGTATGCTATACCAACATGCCCAGTCTTCAACCCTTGCCGTTTTTAAACACACTTCAACATTGTAATGAAGAAAGGTTTCCAGGCCTTCAGAAATGTAGAATATATGTAGAATACCATGATGTTTATAATTACCATGGCAGAGGCAGTCGCCTATAGGTACATAGTGAAAGAGCCATATTGAGTAAAAATTGAGAAATATAATAAATTGGCCAAGTATAGTTTAGTCTAATCAGCAAATTTACTATTTAAAATCAGCATTTAGCGCTCTGAGACTATGTGCCCATTCCGGAATCTCGAGCTCTCATTCCATTCCCATTCCATCAGTCAGACAACTGTGCCATATATATACCATTCCAATTCCTTTCCGGGTGATTGAAAATATTCAATGATTCCGAAAACATTCCTACTCCGGAGTTGTCACTCCGCAACTCTCGTGTTTTAACGTTTCTGCGGTCCGTCATGAGGCCAGACAACCGTGAGCTCACCTTGTATGGTGTGAAAGCACTTCTGTTAGTGTCTCCCTGAAGAGCAGAGCTGCCTTCAGGCCTTGACTGCTCGATGAGGGTCTCCGCACATACATGAGGCATGATACCCTTCAGGGAATTTCTTTCAGCTGCAAACAATGCGCACAATCTCGTTATCTGTGGACACCGTACTCTCAGAGCAGTCAAGATTCGTTGGTTGAAACAGATTTCTTTGCCACACAATTCCTAAAGACCAGCTCGTATAACTTCACGATTCGTTGCTTTCGCGCGCTATCGAAAACCGACCCTCACAATGAATAAAGAGAGAATAAACACCTCCCGTGTTCACCCGCCGCATTTAAATGTCAAAGAGCCGCTCACCTAATGTAGTGAGCAAAACAAGAGCCCAACAACATGACATGGAAACGGCAGTGCAAATGTTCAAAAGCCTACCATTTATGACAGTATATAGGATCGCAGCGCACCATGTAAAAAGAGTGCCAATATTAAGGCTAGCTACAACGCTAATGTGATAATTTGATGCGTCTGACGCACTTGCTGTGGAGTTACTTTAACGCTCTTATCACTTACTTGCTCACTCCTTTTGTGTACCATTAAATAGAAAATCACAGCTGTCATACTCGGACCAGTGGTGTGCTTCTCATTTATATTCTTCAGCTTCGCATCAGCTGCCGCAGATTGCTACTTTGCTCCATGCATGGCTCCATGTGTGAGTGCTTGCCACAGCTACAGCAGCTACAGCCAGTGCTACAGCTGTTGACGGTCGGAGAGCCTTTATTTCTCCTTTCATGTAGGGGGCGCGGAAATAACTTCCTGCAGCAGGCGGTACTTCCGGTTATTGCTGCCGCATGCATGGCATGGCGCGTTTGTTTGGTTTCGTGACGTATCTGAGCGCGCTTAGGCGCTTTCTCTGAAACAAACCGACAAATTTCAGTAGACAGCTTATATGATCCTCCGGTGAGAACTTTCTAAGACGCATATGAATGCGTTCGTTGCCAATCTTCGGCTGCTTCAGTAATCCGGTCACTCCGTGAACGATATGGAGGCGCGCGGTGAGTGCACAATAAATTGTCGCGCCGTGGTGATCTTGCGTGGCAGAATCGCGATGTATTGTAACCTCGTCACCGCGTTAACACTGTGAGAAGGTTAAAATTCATCGCCCGCAATTATTCTGTTTGCTTTGTAGAGACTCAGATCATTCTCTATGCTCACTTGTTCGGTATTCTCCTGAACAGTGTGAAGAAGAGAGCTGCATTCCTTGCCTGTGTATCTTTTTTCTCACTATACTGTTAACCACATTTCATAATAAAAGATGTTGCCCTTCTGTCAAATTTCGCACCACGTGGAATCTTTTCAGGTTGGTAATTGTCTGACATTTTATAGCAGATGTAAAGATATTGGAACTAAACGCCAGCAAGGCGGGTCTTCAAGGAGTCGACAAGGATCATGTGAACAGGATTATCCAAGAAGCGTCGAAAGGAACGCCTTATTACGAGCACCAGCGGAAGCGTCAGCGACGTATAAATGTGAAGATTGAGGCCATGCTTGCCGAACTGAAGACCTTGAGCCCCGCGCAGCTGCAAGCCTCTCAGTGCCAGGTTTGTATGGCAGCACGCGCTTTCTCATTATGTGAGTGCATTCCTCAGGCTGGAGGCCTTGCTCAAATTTCGTTTGTCGGTAGTACAACACATATTAGTGGTCATCGCTCTGACGCCACATTTGCTCTGTTCACATGGTTGCAAAGTTAAAAAAAATGTAATGGAGAGGTGTCAAGAAAATTGCAATTCACATGATGTCTGCGATGTGTTGCTGAGAAGGTTATGTGACTATTAGGACGCCTGACAATACTGTGCCGCCCTCATTCCCAATTGTGGGTAGACCATTTAATTGGCTAGCCTTAGATGGGCTAATCATCGAGCATCGCGAACAAACTAATGTTCGTTATTTCCTTTTGTAAACTGCCAGACACACGAGCACACACAAAATGTTTTGGCAATCTTGCATTCATTTCACGTGCATGGATTTTCGTGAGCGTCATTTTTGGTGCAAGGTTCAAGCTGTCGTGAAAAATAATTCCTGTGTGAAATAACTATTGTGCAAGGCCTTCCTTTATCTTTGCAGATGGATGCCATTGCTGAGAGGATGGAGTACACACGTGACTTGAACAGAGTCATCGTGCATGTTGACATGGATGCCTTTTATGCAGCTGTAGAAATGCTTGAAAACCCATCATTGCGAGACAAACCAATGGCAGTTGGTTCTATGGGAATGCTGGTAACCCTGTTTTCAACCTTACAATTATTGCATTCAGTTTGTCAAATTCAGGGGTGCATGGGTAATGAAGCAGTCTGATTTTATTGAATAATTACCAGAAAAGAAAGAGCAACATAATTAGGACTATGGATATAGAAGATTAAATTTGATGTAGTTTTAGGTGAGTTTGTTTTGCATACTACTAAATGAGTGTATAGCATCTTGGACAGAGGACACACAGACAAGTGCTGACTCATTTCTCTCGATATTCCGTGTTCAAATCACTATTCACTGTCTTCTTTTTTTTTTTTTCGATTCTGCCACTCTCAGTTGAGAGCACAGCAGGTGGGCATTACAAAGACAATCATGTTTAAAAAAAAACAGAAAGCAAGATTCAATACAGAGCATTTAAAGCAAGGATCACCCACAAATTCAAATTAACATTTCGAAAACATGCACGTAATGTGCAACCACGAAATAATATTGAAAATAAAAAAGCGAAGCACAACCAGGCACAGGATTGCAATCTGTTACAAAAATGGCAATGGAATCAAGAAGCATGCAATTAAGTGATAGTACAAGAACAAAGTTATGTGCAATAGCATAAGCAATCTCTTTCACCAAGACAACCGGCACAAATTTCATCGGCCATCACCAGCAAGTATTAGGAAAGGAAATACATTGTATAAGTCCAGGAATCTAAGAAAATGGAACTAGCGTTCAAATGAGAGAGTGTGTAGCAATGGCGATGATACTGGAGGTTAAACGTATGTTCTAACTTTGCAGTGAAAGTGGATACTGTTTTGGCGTCCGTGACATCTGGACTTAACGGATTCCATTTGCATATCATAAGTGGAAAAAATGATTGCCCAAACGAGTCATTGTTGAAAGAATGTTCAGCTAATGTGTATTTATGCTTATGACGAGTCGGGCGCGACTGTGAAGATGCGACATAGACACATCTATCTTATAGATGTCATGGAGCATTTGGCACAAAAACTTTAGACGTGCCTGCTTTGCCCTTGTGGATAGTGTCCTGATGTCAGAAGAAGCCAGAAAGTTAGTGGGAGAGTCCATGCGTTTATACTTATTATACACAAATCTTATGGGTTTGCGCTGTACAGATTCCAATTTTGTTATACTAGTTAGGGAATGAGAGAACCAAATTGTGTTAGCATATTCTAACACTGGTCTTAGGAATGTAATGTATGCCAGTAGCTTTGCAGATGCGGGTGCCATTCTTAAACATCTTTTTACATAGAACAGCTTGCATAGTGGAGCTGCTGTAATGTTGGCAACGTGTGTGTCCCATCTGAGCTCTGACGTCAACGTTAGGCCTAAATACGTATGTTATTCCACATTCGCTGGTGGTTTATCATTAATAGTGTACATCAATTGGGACGGGTTCTGTTTACGTGTTACTGCAATGGTTACGGATCTTTTTTACATTAATGAACATTTACCATTTAGTGCACCAGTCTATTAACTTATCAAGGGATGCATTGAGTTTAAGGTGGTCTGTGATGCTGTGAATTTCTGTATAAATAATGCAGTCGTCTGCGAAGAGCTTGATACTATAGTTAATGTTTTCTGTAATATCATTTATAAAGATTAAAAGTAATTAAAAGAAACTCCTCAAGTTACAGGGACTGTTTCTGATTTAAGACCTTCAAAAAGCACAAACTGTGAGCGATTTGTTAAAAAATATTTTATTTGCTCTCTCTCCGATTACATTTCTTAGTTTACTTCTTAGTTTTGCGATTGATTTACTGTGACATACGCAATCAAAGACCTTTGATAAATCAAGTAAAATCATGTCCATTTGGCCAAGAGCATCGACGTTAAGTGCGAGGTCATGAACTACCTCGGTTAGCTGAGTAATAGTGGACAAATTGTACGAAATCCATGCTGATGAGAAGACAAGAAATTTAGTTTCTAAAAAAAAATGGCTATGTGTTTTAAGGTAATGTGTTCGACTAACTTACACGAAGTGCTAGCAAGCGATATCGGACGGTAATTTGGTGCTGAAGAATTGTCTCCAAATTTGTGAATGGGTATTATTTTTGCAATTTTCCAGTTGTCTGGCAGTTGAAACAAAGTAAGTGATTTGCAGAAAATTGGCCCAAGATACTTGCTACACCATTCCGCATGCTTTCTAAGGAACTCGTTTCGAATATTGTCTGGGCCACTGGATTTTTTAGGATCGAAGTTAAGCAGTAAGTTGAGTATTCCTGCATCTGTGACTTCCAAGACAATCAATGCTTGATGGACCAAAGGATAAAATGGGAGGGATGATACCGTTATCTGTGGTGAAAACTGAGCGAAAAAGATTGTTGTATGCATTAGCTTTTTCCTCTCTTTCCTCGGGGCCCGTGTGCGACACCGTGGAATTATTAGTGCAAAGGTGTCTCCAAACCTTGTTAGGATCACTTGTTGATTGATGATTGTTAAACTATAAGATGAATTTATTGCTGTAAGAAATAATACAAAAGAGTAGTGAAGGGGGTAAACAGTGTTGGTCAGTGTTGTTCTCCACACATAATGTCGTTTATGTTAACGTAAAATGGATATACTCGTGTCACACGTTTCCGCTGCACTCAAAAAAGCTATTGATGTTGAATGTACAGACCTGTCTTGTGCAGGTGAAAATGGATAACCCTTGCATGGAGTGGCTTTACCCTTGCCACATGGGTGAATTTAACAGGATTAATTACCTAACGCATTGGCTTATGATTCTGTTTGTATGCCACCACATGAATCCATTCAGAGGCATTAATATTTAGTGCCACACTGGATGCATACTTTCCCTGTGTTTTTGTCTAGCAGCATCTTTGTGTGACTCAAATCAGTTATGTAACAAACATGTGGTTGACCATTGAAAGTACTTTATAGCATATTAAAAATAACCTGTGCTGGTATAATTTTCACTCTGATAGCCTTGCTACTACAGGCACCTTATTGCTCTGACTGCTGCAGTATTGTATTCAACAGACTCCAGACACAAAGAAATAGCACTTTTGTGGGCTGTTGGAAGTATGCCTGTCAACACTTCTCAGTGAAATTGTTTTGCAGTTTTAACCAATACGTTGCTTTCATTTTTTAAATAGAAAAAGGATGGAATGACCTACACTCCTTGTAAATATTTGAAGGTGAAGTGTTGCTCTCCAAAACATTGAAGTAATATGTATGTCCAATTGCAGTCAACATCAAACTACGAGGCCAGGAAATTTGGTGTACGTGCAGCAATGCCTGGATTCATTGGCAAGAAGCTGTGCCCATCATTAATAATTGTTCGTCCAAATTTTGACAAATACACTGCATTCAGTAGAAAGGTATACCATCTCTTTTGTTACCCACTCTTGAATCAGATGTTTTATTTTAGAAGTAAATGCCATGATGTATTAGAAGAGTGTTTGAGGGTACAAGCTGCTGTTGTGCTCTTCAAGCCACTGTTCAAAATTTTCATAGCAATCATTCAGTGTCGAGTAAGCCAGTAGTGTTTTCATCCACAGGAGGCAACTCGTTCATTTCGCATGACCCGCCATGGTGGTGTAGTTGCTTTGCTATGCCTGAGGGCACAAGGTCAAACCTCAGTCATGGTAGCCACGTTTCAATGGGGGCGAAATGCAAAAGAGCCTGTGTACTGGGCATTGGGTGCATGTTAAAGAACGCCAGGTGGTCAGATCTATTCTGGAGTCCCCTGCTACGACGTGCCTCATTATTATATTCTTCTTTTTTTTTTTTTTGCTTAGAACCCCAGAATTTAATTTTCATTCACATTCATTTCACATAGAAGGTTTTCTTAAATTTGAGGTTGCACATTGAGTAAATTAGTAAGAACATTATTGTTTAAATAAGTTGAGCCAGTCATTTCACCTGATGCACCTTCAAGAAACAGTCATGCTCATGTTGCTGTAGAATTGGGATTAATTTGAATAAGATGGTAGCTGCTGCCATAAAAACCCATTCTGCATCTGATGACCTTTCTTGTGCACTATATTTTCCATTGCCTTTACAGACAGATTATTGGCAGGACAGAAAGCTTTAGGATACTGGAACGGTGGGGCTAATTTTTAGTTTTATAAGCATCAGCAAATATGGAATGTAGGTATAAAATGATAGAAGGAAAATAAATGTTACTGTATTAAGATAGCAGATGTCAACTATATGTATTAATTGCTAACATTTAATACCCTTCCCACTAGAAAAGCAAAGTAGTTAGGCAAAATAGGCACAGCTTCACTGGAAGAGCCATAGAAGACAAACAAGCATTAATGTGTTTCATGGCTAGAATGTGTAAAAGTGAAACTGAAAGCAGTAGAAATTGTTCCTTTAAAAAAATAGGAGCATTTTATTTCTGCAATGCACAGAAAGTCATCACATGTTTTTGCTGCAGCATTCATTAGTGCATATATCTCTGAATTAGCCATTTTTATTGCATGAAGCATTGATATATAACTTGTGTCTAGGAGGGGTCTTGAAAGGGAGCCTGTTTTTACCTTAAATAAATTAGAAATTAGTGGTTCAAGCCTTCTTTGCAGCGGGATAATTACATCAATACATACAATCTCTTACTTTAATATTGAACTTAATGCTATTGGCTTATACTCCTTCTGCATGGGCGCACTTGGTCCCTGGCATACTACATTATGGGTACAATTGAAGGCATGCTGTCAGTTTACTTTGTTATTGTTTACAGAGTGGAAAATGAGTTGAATGCTTAGAGAATCGCTTACATTCGTGCCTGATTTCATCAATAGGTTCGACAAGTGCTTGTACAATATGATGAAGACTTCACACAAGTTGGTCTAGACGAAGCATACCTGGACATCACTGAATATATGGTCAACCATAATGTTGAAGCTGAAGATGTTGTTCAAGAAATGAGACAGAAGATCTTTGATGCAACACAATTGACAGCAAGCGCAGGTAATTGGGGGCATTGGTGAAATGTGGGTTCACATATATGTGTATGTCTGATTCTGCAAGTGCCAGTGGTTTCCTCATTTCAGGCATTGCCGCCAACATGTTTTTGGCGAAGGTCTGTTCTGACATACGCAAACCAAACAACCAGTTCAGGCTTCCTAATGATGTTGATTCTATCCGCAAGTTTGTGTCCTCTCTTCCAATCCGCAAAGTAAGCACATGGTTGCATTGTTTCCAGAGCTTGCTTCATTCTGAATGCAACTTTCTCAAGTGTGTTAAAGTGTCCATGTAGAAGGCTAGCAATATTAGTAAATACAAAGTAAGGTCAATTTATTTTTATGGCAACACCTCAATGTTTTTATGTTAGCATGAAGTATTGAATTTTTTTGCTTAGGTACCAGGTATAGGTGGTGTGCAAGAACAGCTGTTGATGGCCCTTGGCGTGCACACATGTCATGACATCTGGATCAGGCGGGCTGAAATCGGTCATCTCTTTGGGGAGGTTACAGCACGATTTTACCTTCGTGCAGCACTTGGCTTAGGTTGCACTGAAGTCAAATGGTATGTCTCAGCCATTACACCATATTGTGTTCCATGATACGAGTGCCCACCGAGTGACTTAGATGCACCTTCTATTGCAAATGGCAGCAGTAATTGAGAAAGAAATTGTTTTGCACAGCAGTATTAATGTATTTGTTAAATGAACATGTTTCTTGAACCTCCTGGGGATGTTTTAACTGCCATTTGTTCCTCTTCTCAGTTACAGCAAAGCAAGTAACTTGAGGCCATGATGTTGCGTTGGCAAGTGCTGACAGCTTATGAATCATGGGTTCACAAGAAAAAATAAAAGATGAAAAAGTAGAGTAGATAGACATAAGGCATTGAAGTGTTTACACAGTTGACTGAATGCATTGTGGTTAAAGGGCTTTCTTTAAAAAAATATATTAAGAGTGATAAATCAGTAAAAGATATCTAATGCAAACACTACCTTGCAGTGACTCAAATCGGAAGTCAAAAAGTGTGGAGGAAACATTTGCGGAAATAAGCAATCCTCAAAACCTCATCTCAAAGTGTGAGGAACTTTGTGAAGAGCTGCACCAACAAATCCAAGAAGAAGGAATATCTGTGAGCATCATCTGCACATCTATATTGACATTTTTGGTTGTTTGTGCACCAACCAAATAAATGTAACTCAAGAAGTATCTGCAAATAATATTTCAAGTGGCATTCCTTGCATCCTTTTGCTCTTTTCAAAACAGGGCAGAGTGGTGACAGTGAAGATGAAGACTGTCATGTTTGATGTGATGACGCGCAGCATTACCTTGGAAAATGCAACTTGCAAGTTGGAGACCATCAAACAAGCAGCCTTGCGACTTCTGCAGCAAGAAATTGCTGCTGCCAAGCCTGGCCAGCCCCTTCGATTACGTCTAATGGGTTTGTTGCATTATCATCATCATCTTGTATAGTTTGTCATCGAAGTTTAGATGTGAAACCATGCGAAACATATTTGAATACACCATGAGGCACACGAAACTAGAAAAAGCCTTACTTCTAGCACAGATGCTGTTGGCTTATGGTGGTGAAATTTGTGAGCTCTTGTACTGAAGCAGTGTTTTCCAGTCATCACTATGCTGCAGATCCCCTGTTGTACATTTCACACCTTTCCCACGCTGTTGTACATTTCACACCTTGTCAAAATTATGTTTCCTCTCCAAGCATGATTGGACCCACTTGCAGCTGTCCCAAAAGATTAATGTATTTCATCCTTGACACTAAGCTTGAACACTGTTTCGTTTCTAATCTTCAAACCAGGGCTGTGCAACATACGGCCCATGAGGGGAATTTTGGCACCCCAAGGCCGAGGTCACACTGTAACCTGTGCATTGCCATCTGTTGAGAAAAGATTGCCGGATTTTGCCGACAAACACGCTACACTACATTAACCACAAGTGCCGTCGACTACATTAAAACAAAAATGATGCAGGAGCGTGGGATCTTTTGTTAGGAGCAGATAGGAAAGGCACACAACCACCAAACATGCATTAAGTTACCTACAGCAAAACAAAATTATTGGCATGGTGTTCATAACTAAATGAAACAGGCACTTTTTGCAGTATGTTTCGAATAAGTGACCACGAGTAGCAGCACCTGCAAATTGATGTTTTTGCATGCTCGTCTGACTTTTCACCATTCACAAATATTTGCTCATGTGGCAATGCATTGAGAGTAATCATCGATCATGTTTTTTTAGCTCTAGTAACAATGGAGCCCATGACTTCATTTGTGGTTTTATATACTATACAGAGGAAAACACAAAAAACATGTCACATTTCAAAGGCACATTTCCAGAAACTTGTAATGAAGTGACCAAGGCTTGGCTGGTCAATTTCTTGACATGCTGATAGTCCAGCTTACCATATTGGTAGTATTTGATTACAGCCATATCAAATTCTCACCATAACTATTAGCAAAAGCCGGAACTTTTTCGGTCCATCTCATACCGAAAAACGAAAGCTGCAAAGGAAACATTGTCTTTTTTAATAATTTGTAGCATCAGATTGTGTTTTACAATTCAAAGATGAACATTATTCACGTGGAGAAGAAAACAAAACACTGAATCTTCAGAACATGTCAAATGCCTTTTAAAACAGTTGCAATGGTGTTTCAAGTTATTTGAAGATGGCAGAGTAACCACCCTTGACCATTGCAACATTACGCACAAGTGCTCATGACAGCAACCAGTTGACACCAAACACCTTTCTGCTAGCAAGAGCTGAAGCCTTTCTCATTAAGCTATGGCCCTTGCTAGTGTTGAGTTGTGCAGCCCTGCCTCAGATACTCACTTAATTGTGTAAGGCTGTTAGTAAGAAAATGAAATGGAAAGAAAGCAGGGGTGTTCACTCATGAGCAAGAGCATTGTGAGGCCTATGCAGACCTTTTTTTTAGGAACTGCTGCAACAGTGATTGCAGGCAGTGACTAATGTGTCATGCGTAAATACAACAAACCTATACAGTCAAAATTCACAATTAAGAAATGGGTTAAAACTAATTATACATAACTGACAACTGTTATAACGAAGTGCCACAGCCCCTTCAACTTCCATATGTGTAGCAAGGTTTTACTGTGCAAATATATTGTAAAGTAACTTACAAAGTTATTTGGCAGTGGCTCTTAATTAAATATGTGGCATATTTGTACATTTCCTTCTCTTTTTCACCCAACAAGCTTTCTTTTTATTTCTGGTTTCTTTAAATTTTTTTATAGCTTGGTTCTTTTATTGGACAAGTTACCAAATGAAATTGCAAAATTTGTGTTGGGATAATAATTGCAGCTATGCTAAATTATTTCAAGTTTCTCAATATTTATCTTTACCCCATAGTAAAGTGAATGATACGGTATACCTTCTACCCTGTCTTTGTCAGTTTGCTGTATGCAGGCTTAGTTTTATTTTCTTCAGGTGTCCGGCTGTCTGGCTTAGATGACGGTGGGCCTTTATCCTCATCTCAGCCAACGTTATCAGCATTCTTGTCTGCCAGAAGAACAGCCCAGTGCCCTATATGCCAGAAGACATTGGAAAGCAGCTCCCCTGAATTTGTGAACGCACATGTGGATACGTGCCTGGGTGAACAGGAGCCAGGCGAAGTGCAACAGAGTGCCTCAGATGGAACTGACCTGTAAGATAATTCATCCTTTCTCTATTCTTGATCGTTAGCTGCTGTGGATCTTTTATTATTTGGGCAGCAAATACTACTGTCCACTATCTGTTAAGTTAGAGCTTGACTAATCAGTAGGTATTTGTTTAACCTTACTGCTTCCATGGCAATGCACATGGAAATAGGATTCTATGAAATAATAGCTAATATAGCAGTTTTGAACATTTAAAGTTAAGTGAAAGACTATGTTTGATTAAATTAGGCCAGATTGTCAAGAACTGCAAAATTGTGTGATACCGGGTTGTTGGAAAATAAGTAGTGTTAAATTAGCTTGACATTATCGATAGTAGCTTAGAGCTGGCATGGACGCACTTCATTCAGTTACAAGGATAAGGCTCACAAGCTTATTAAAGTGTTGTTAACAGGGTGTGAGCTCAGGTGAGCTGTTAATTTGCATTGAATTTCCAAAAGCACCCTGCAGACAGAATGCAAGTAAAGAGAGGAACACGTACAGTTAAACCTCGATATAATGAAGTATTAAACTTTTCATAACTTCTCTATAGAACACCATGCATTTAGAACCTCAATATAACAAAGCGTGTTTGTATGCGATTTCAGTATAACGAAATAAGATATTGTCCACTCGGCATGAAACCATATCATTCTCGCTAACTCCAAAATTCATCAAAATAAATTGTTTTCTCATTCAAATTTGCTTTCTTCAATTGCCTGATAATTCTGAAAATTCTGCAGCCCCTTTCCTTCTAAGAAAAATCGATCGGCGACTGTAGTTACTCGCATAAAAGGTCAAATTTCAATACAATGAAAGTTTGATATAACGAAGCAAATTGCCGAATTTACCTACTTCATTGTATGGAGGTTTAATTGTACTGCAAGCATGGCCATGTTTGTCACACTTGTTCCTTTACTTGCATCCTGTTCATAGTGCCCTTCTGCAAGTTTAATCTAAGTTCATAGTGCCATTTCACTAGTTTAATATGAAATGTTTTTAGCCAATCTGAAAACTTTTCCTGCTGTCTTTCTTCAACAGTCATAAGTCAAACTACAATAAGAATCGGAAGACTTCAGGTACACCTGATGTGTTGCAACTTGGCTCAACCCCTGAAACACCCTGTGTCAACCTCGTGGACAAAGACCTGAAGTGCAATATGATAAGGACTAGCGACGGTGCCAAGTCTATGTCATTCAAGGAACAGGCTAGTGAGCCGGAGGAGGATCCAGCATCAATGGAGTGCCCAGTGTGTGGTCAGGTCATTTGGGAGACAAACTGGTCTAAAGTGAATGAACACATTGACACCTGCCTCAACAAGCCTATGATTCGGGAAATGCTTTCCTCACAGGATTTCACCAGCAGCCCCATGCCTGAAAAGCGGTAGGTACATTGCTCGTACCGTGAACAGCTCACAGTAGCATGGTAGCAGTGACTGTACTTGTCAGCAGGCATTGTGATTTCATTTTGACCTCAGTGGAAAACATGGCAGAGAACTGCTTAGCTGAATGAGGTTTGCGTAAATCTTCAAAGTGGAAGGAGATTCACAAAATGGGAGAGTTATAATATGTCTAAATGGTTACAAAAGGCTACAGAAAAAACTTCAGGGATCATAAGAAGTTGCGAAAAGATTCCTTTGTAGCTTCAAAACTATGTTCGGTAAATGCCAACTTCATTTCTAAAGAACTGCTTTGATTTCATGTTTTTACTATGTGCTTGCTGCTGAAGTGTGAGCAGAGCACAGTTATCGTGGCTGTCAAATAGTAGGGAACTAAGGGGATCCTGTTTGACATTGCACATGCCAACAATCAGTCCATTATTCTGGCTCTTCCTGGTTTAACACTGGCCATGCATCAGTAAGACTCCCATTGCGTTTCAGCATAGACAAAAGCAATGCATGCTGTTGAGTGGAGTGAGTCATAAATGGTCAGCTAAATGGGCCTGTTGTGTGCTTCAGCTGTGACAGATCCATTGTAATAATGAATTAAATTATGAGGCCTTGTGTGCCAAAACTGTGATCTGATTACTGTTATTACTCGATTCTAATGCGCCCTCGATTGTAATGCGCAGCTGTTCCTCGTGACCAAAAAAATGAAAAAAAAAATGCCTCGATTGTAACGTGCACTCGTTTGCCATGACCTAAAGAAAGAAAAGTCCTTTACAGTACCATGCACCTCATTCTTTCATACAGAAATACAACTTTCTCTCATTTGGAAAAAAACAAAAATTTACACCCAATGCACTAAAGTCGCGATAAATAAAAGAAGTCGCAGTTTCATGCAGAAGGCGGAGCATCGATTACGATAGCAAATTAGTAGACAGCTATACGAAAAGTAAGGATCGTAGTTTTATCGGCCGTATAAACTTTTAAACATTCGCTTACTAACTAAATTAACAAGCATGGTGTCACGCTCACACAAGCATGAACACGTCTCACTTAACGACCGCAGAAACTCTTTAAATGCTTAAGTCAGGAAGTGCAGTAGCAGGAGCAAAGGAATTGACCTTTGTGCAGCCTCTCGCTTCAACGCGGACTAAGCGACGAAAGCACAGTGCGGTACGCTGTGATCTGCGGTGCAGACTCTTGTCTCTGCTGCAGATCGCTTTCAAGATAGGGGCCGCACGGCTGTGTCGTACGTAGCAGCCGCCAGTGTCTCCGCCGCAGATCACTTTCAATCTTTCAATACCTGCCATACGTAGCAGCCGCCGGTGTAGTCCCGCACGCAAGTTTCGGGAACTCCGAACGCCCGTGATGCGGCTCGATTTCCATCCGTCTCCGCGCACATGATCCCTTTTCTTTTAATTGCGGCATCATGATGAACTTGGCATGTCTTTGCAGTCAGCACTTCCATGCTGATAAAGCAAACACAGAAAACGAGAAGACGGACGGTGCACTAACCTAAGCCAAAGGAAGCATTGCCTAAGCACACGTACTACAGCACATGGAGAAAGCTACAGCAGCTAGGCTCAAAGTGTGCACGAGGCGGCCATTTTGAAATGCCGATGGTTATATGGTAATGCAGATATAGGGTCGTACTGAATTCTCATGCGCACAGAATTTTTGGACCCATTTTATCGGAGAAAAAGTGCACGTTAGATTCGAGTAAATACCGTATTATGCACGCCTTAGTGGGGGACTCCGGTTTAACTTTGACCACCTGGGATTCTCTTAACATAACGTACATGAGTGTTGTTGCAGTTTGTCCCCATCAAAATTTGACCGCTGAGTCCGGGGTCGGATGCGCAACTTTGAACTCAGGAACACAATGCCAAATAGCTACTAAGCTACTGTGGTGGGTAGATTTTGCATTACATTGACAGAAAAGTATGCATGTAGAATTGTTGCCATTCCTGAGTTATGTCTTTCTGATTGTCTCTCCCTACCCATCTTTTAAAAAAGATGTAATTGCTATGTATGGTTTTGTCAGCTTTTGCCAGTGATTTATTGACTTACTCAGTATAATATGCCATTACAGATTTCCTACTGTATGTAAATTTGGACGTTGCATTCAAGAAACTTGTGGATTAGTATTCTCTCAATTTTTTGTCCCTGGCTGTGCAGAATAGTGCCGTCTCAGCAAAAAGGAAAGCGATAATTTCTTTATACACATCTTAAATGTATTAACTTCATCACATGTGATAAGAAGTGAAAGAATAGTGTGAGTAAAAATGTGCACATGTCTGCTTCTCAGCATGACATGTTCACAATCCTTCATGCATTCATTGAGGCTTGAGCTGTGCATTTGTTGCCTTTCTTAGTGAGAGCAGCATTCCAGACAAGTTGGTAATCCATTACTCAAGTATTACTGCACAACAGAAAAGACGCGGACGTGTGTCTTCTTCTCTTACGTCCGTGTCTTTTTTGTTGTCCAATAATACTTGAGTAATGCCTTTCTTAGGTCCCCAATGTCTTCCCATTGCTCGTAGTCTGTGGTGGGATCACATCGCTTAGCACACAGCCGTACATGCAGCGGTGTCTTCTCGTAACACTCCTCATCAGTGCATTCAGTGAGTTTGCAAACTGTGTTAAACACTGTGATGTCCGACCAGAATGTGTCTTGAATAGACCGATGTCATGATGAAGTGACTGCACCACCACTGCTCTAAAGGATGCTGGTAGTTGTAGCTTTTAGCAGGATGAAGGACAACTATATTAGTATAATAAGTGCCATTTTTTTATTGTAGGAGTAGCATCTAAAAGTCTGTAGTCTGTGGGTCCGCTGGGGGGCCTACAGACTTAAAAGATTTAAAAAAAACAGTTTCTGCCAGTCACATGTAACTGCGCCCATCGTGAAAGACCAGCATTTATTTGATTGAATCGTCAACCTACGAAAATTATTTGCTTCTGCATGGAAGCATTGAAAGAGATGGCAGTGTTTCAGTGCCATAGACACATCCAGTGACTCGGATATCGCCGACTACGATGATAGTTCTGGTGCGGCGCAATGGTAGACAAAGTTTGATGGATGGAACCTGGTTCTTGTTATACCGTTTTTTCATGCAAGTTGTGAATTTACAACCTCCATGTTATATATATTTCAAACCTGCAGAAAGATGTCCTATCCAGATGTGCAAATAAAAAAAATGTCATTTTTTGACTGTTTACTTTTTAATCTTTTGCCTTAAAATGCAGATGCATATCAACGCATAACAATGCATATCATGGTATACAGCTGCAACATAACCTCGAGCTCGAATTTTGAATGCTGCCCTATGCATCATATTAAGATAGCATTCAAAATGTGGGCTTTAGGATGGGCTGCTTTCTGTAGGCCTCCTCTGTTTTGAAACATGGATTGTGCCTGGCACTCTCATTATCGGTGCGCTCTGCAACAAAAGTGCCGCTGGTCGCAATTTCGCCACTCCGGTCATCGGTCATTTGTGCTGACTTTTTTAATGGCACTGAACCAAACTTCAGATTGATGGACTCAGCCCTTCTCAATCTGGTTCATATGTTTACATGACACATTTATCCTTTCATTTAAATATAAATGTTTGTCTAGACAACAAAATGAACATTCATGTTACTATATCACATTGAATTTGCCCAATAGAGACAGTAGAGCCACTGCCTATGTTTGTAGGTCATATTTGCATTGGAAATTATTTATTTGCTCTTTTTTTCTTCTTCTTCTTTCAGGAAAATTGAGACGCCAAAAAGTCAACGGTCACAAAAGCGACCAAAGTTCAGTCAGCCACGGCAGCGAAATTCCATTACAAACTACCTCTCACCTTCCTGTTCAAAATCTTGAGCCTGACCTCAACTGTTCATTTCTTGTTGCAAATATATATAGGCTGTAAATTGCACATAAAACTGAAGGGTGCCTGTGATATGTGAAACTCCAACTTCTTATACTTTGTTTCAAAGGTATTTTATACAAATGGTGCAACATTACATTGTATAGCTCGACCACCTGAAGGGTAGAGCTGTTGCCACGAGATTCAAAGCTCAGGCGGGCATTGCTGTTAGTTGTGCATTGGCACCCTGCAGAACCTCACATGCTGCAAAGCTTGACTGATTTATTAATTGATTTACTTAGTTATTCATTTACTCACTGGCTTTTTAAGACTTTGGTGACAGCTGCGACATTCAGGAGCAGGTGTCATTATGTAGCTCCTATAGTAAAGAAGATGTTAACTAATGTTAGTCTAGTTTCACAAGAGAAAATAACCTTACTATGCTTGTGCTCATTGTTGTACCTGTGAAACATTATCGTGCATTTGTTCTTTAAAGTGATGTTTGTAACCATGAAAAATATGCTACAAATCCTAGCATTCTCGCTTGTTTTTGCCCCCTTGTGTGCATGCCTTTACAGGAAAGTAGTTAGAAGTTTCTAGTGTTTCGAGGAACTCTCCAACTATGTCTTTAGAATTATGAAATACTTACGACATTCTAGCCTGTAACATGATCACGGTGCATTAATGTATTCATTCTTTTATTCATTATGTACTTTTCTGTTGTTGATGAACATCAGTCAGCTGGTAAGAAGTGTGTGTATTTGTGCTTGCATGCATTGTGTTTGTCATAGACAACTGCGTTTAAAAATCCATGCATTCAGCCTGATGTTTGCCTGCTTGAGCACATAGATTTGATATAAGAGCATGACCGAGGTAACATTTCAGGTTTCCTCTGAAAAGTTTAATTCATAATAACTTGTAGAATGCACACAGGAAATTAATATGCTTTGCTTTGTCACGTGTCTTCTTACAGTGATCACTCATTTCACCTTTGCTTGTAATGGCTTCATTTTGTGGGATTAGTAAAAGAGTTGAGCTGACATTCCAGTAGTGTCTGTTGGTGTCTATGGTGTCAACTGAATGTTGGCACGCACACGCTATGAATCTAGCTTGACCTGAGACTGCTGATTGTGTCACATGATCATGTCGTAGAGATGCACCATATTTACTCGAATACAAGCTAATACCCAGAAATCAGAAAGTCCAAAAATGAAAAGTACTTGAGTGCATACCAGCCAGAATGTGAACAAAACTAAAGCACTGTACACTTTTAACTATACCATGGTAGTTGCAAATATTTTAGGTGATTGTGCATTACAGATCAAAAGCTCATAGCACAAGTTCACTCGCCATTTGCATCATTTCTTTTTACACCATGTGCTGTTCTCAGTGTTCGGTCCATTTCTTTTGAATTGCACCACTGTCTTGAAGGTTGAGAGATCAGCTTAGCCGGGATGTTTTCCATGTGCTTGTAATCCATTTCATCCACAATGTTCAGCAATGTGTATTTGCGATGACATGGGTCATTTTTGCCGGCTGCATTTTTTTCCTTAGCCTTGTGGTGTAATAACGTACTTGCAGTGCTTGAAGAAATTGTTAAAGCACATCAATGCTTGCAGCTTGCCAAATAATCAAACATGATTTTCATAAGCTGCCCCCCTCCCCTTTTTTTTTTTCAGAGAATGCTTAGATTTATATATGGGTATGTATCATGTATGTGGTTTGTGATGCAAGTTTGAGACTGCTGGCCCATATTAATCTAGAAAAAAAACGAAATATTATGTGAGATTGCATTCAGTATTGTCATATTATTCCATAACAGCTTTATATTCAGTTTGCTAAAAGCATCATGAGATAATCATTCATACCTGCAAAGGGTAATGTTGGTGTTCACACTGTAAATTATATTTCGTGATTTTCAGTAGAGTGGTTTTGATAAACTGTCATTATGTTTTACACAATATGGTAAATCTGGTTTTCTTCACTTAATTATAATTAAATTCTGGGTTCTTATGTGTGAAAACCATGATATGATTATAAGGCATGTCGCATTGGGGGACTACGGATTAATTCTGACCACCTGAGGTTATTTTAGCATACACTCAATGCTTGGTACACGGACATTATTGCATTTCAACCCAATCAAAACATGGCCACCGCGGACGCGATTTGATCCCGTTCCCTCGGGCTTAGCAATGCCAAAGCCATTATGCCACCATGGTGGATTTTTCTTCACTCCTATGCAATCCATTCTTGCATGTAAATATGCAACCTGTTTATGATATGCGTAAGGCAGGGAAATAAAATTTTAATTCACTTTGCAGCCTTGAAAGTGTGCAGTTTAACTTGGACCACAAATAACGCTAAAAATGGGACTAAACAAGAACACCACAAGACGGTGCTCTAGTTTTATTCTCGTTTAGTCCCATTTTTAGTGCTGTTTGTTTTCCAAGTCATGTACAAACTAGCTCACCAACACACATATGTGTAGTTTAAAATGAGCCTTCGATTGGTTCCTGCAATTAGGCTGGGACTTAGTGTGGGCAGCTGGCAAATTTTCATGTAAGTGCTATTGTTGTCTCAATGAAGTACCAGTACAATTTCAGTCCATTTATTTCGATGTGCACTGGGAACAGTCCTGCACAAGGAGCTGCTAAACTGCGTGATTAAATTTTTGGGGAACCTTAGAAAAATCCAAAGAACTGAAGGCAGGTTAATTTGTACAGCTAGAGTGGTGCTCAAAGAATTGAAGCCTCAAGACCATACAAGATGTGCTGAAGTTATACGACATCAATGTGTCAAATTTCATCTGCATGATAATGACATTACCGAATAATGCTTTGTAGTGGGCCATTTGGTACTGTGACATGATGGAACATTGTGTCGCGAAGCAATACTCTTGACAGCCGTAAAGGAGACTTCGACACACATGAGGCACAGTTTCTTGAGTGCTGCGCTTCATGTGTGTCTAATGTCTTAGTTCTTTATGTGCATATAGAAAGTATTGCTTCGCAGTGCAGTGTTCCATCATGTGACATTACCTAAAAAAGTCAATGAAGAGGTGATTATGCGTGCAGCTAAGCTCGTAACAATCACTTATTTCCGTGCGTGCGCTTTGCATGTGTTCAGCATTGCACGGTGCGTGTTCACTGAACGCACGCCGGTGCAATGGCCTGCAGAGCTCTGCGAAAGTGGAGCAACCACGAAGAAGGCGTCGTGACGTACGTTGGTGCACGCCATACAACGATCTGGGTGTGGTGCTTTCGTCGCAATGTGTGCAGCGGACTCGCACCGTCGGCACGCGTCCCTACCATCTGCTTGACCTTGGCTTCTTACGCTGACACCAAGTACACAATATATAAAACGCTGAGCGCCGCGGGAAGATATATGTGCATTGCGTAAGTGTTCACCCCAAGGAAGTTACATTTTTTTATCCACCCTATGCTTGTTGCCATGGCGTTGTGTAGGGCGGAAAGGAATGACTGCGAAAGCATGCGTGATTTGAAACACTGAACCGGCCGTTGGCGCGGACGAACTTTTGCCTTTATTAATTATTCTTTCTCGGCGGCTTTTGCCAGCGAGCGCGCTTGCGAAACCCGGGCTCCGCTGTCTGCGCGCGCGCTGAGCCTTCTCTCCACTCCTTTTTATTTGTATCTTCCATCGACGCAGCCTTGAAGTGCCACACCTTCCCCGCTCGATGGCGAGCCTACTTCTTTCCCCCATTTCCTAGCGCGCCTTCTACCGCTTCTACTCTTCCAAGCGCATTTCTCCCTCTCCTCTCTGCGCGCCGTGCCCGAGACGTCATACGAACGGCGATGACATCACGTACCGGTAGACGGCGTGACTGCATTAGTTGGCTTGTTCTTCGATTTTGCTTTTCTTTTATTCTTTTTCTTTAGCTGTTGCGTCAAAAGTTAGCTACCACGACCGAATGCTCGACTACTGCTGCAAGGAGAGATACCGGTTTCGCATGAGCACTGACGGCGCGTAAGGTCAAGTGGCAATTTATTCGGGCACCTGGCATGGCCTAGGTTAGTGGGCCACATGTGTCGGTTCATTGCTTTCGAAGTTGTGCCTGTTTAAAAAAGAAGAAACGGTGATCATTTAACTGCGGCTCTTACAGAGGACGTGTTGTTAATTCTGCATTCACTGTGCGCCCGTAATTAAGTCCTTACAAATTTAATCCGCTTCATGTTGCTACGCAGTTGCGAAACTGAAACGTCCTACCCAGCCTAGCTGTGTGTGGGGTCTCTGCAGACAGTTCGGGCTATGGCTCGGGTTTTGCAAAGGTATTGAAACTTTTTGGCGCATCTGCTGTCGGACAGAAAACTATATTTCCTGGTCGTTAATACTTTGGTAGTTCTATATCGGTGAAAAGAGCGCGCGTCGTAGACGACCCGCAACTAACGGACCATGATAGCAGCCACGTGATATTCCTCGCTACTTCGGGCGGCGACACGCCCACCCTATACGTAGGGTGGGCGTATAGAAGCAAAGCCTTCTAGTACACGGTAACGTCATGTCATGTTCATTTCACCGCGCTTCAGCGCCTACATTGTCTTGGATTCTAGAGGGCGCCTTTAACCATGTGCACTGGAGAATAAGGTGTCTGAATAATTGGGGAATAAGTCCCCTGAGAAATAAATGTTATTCAAAGGCTTTACTGGCGAAAACGGAGATAACGAAAACGGAGATAAATTTTTACTTCATTCCCTTACCGTAGACTTGAGGATCAAGTTCGATTTTTAGTAATGATTAAAAATACGAAGTCAACATACAATGAAGCTAATGAAAGCGTTGATGAGATTGGTGCTTTTCTTTTTTGTTTTTTTTTTGTTTTTATGCCGGAAAAATAGATGTGAGTTGTTCCGGGGCAGACTTTGAATCTCGGAACCGTCGAGGAAAGCAGCCTGCTGCTGCAAACGCACATGTGAGACAATTATTACATTTTGGCGGTGTACGTTCAATCAATTTGTTCACTCTCCTCTTGCTCGTGGCGTCGGCCCTGAATCTCGGCGAAACAATCTGGTCAGAATCGTTAGAACAGGTCAGAAGCGTTTCGATCAACGTTACTGGCTGTGCATTATGCACGCTGGTAAGCCAAATTTCGCGGCAGGAAACGTCATCATTAACGTCACCGACGTCACGTCGAAAGTGGAGAGAGGGTGCTACGTTTCGCGTGCTACAAGCCGTTCCTGTGGCGGCAGTTCGCCATCTTGTGTTTGGTGGTGCCGGTACTCGGGCGAGGCAAAGGTACACCGTCGACGTTTTGGGAACGTGAACAGCAGCAGAGCACTCGAGCCGTGACACCGGCCAGTGAAGATGGCGACGAGAAGCGTTCGTAAGACCATTGTCACCACCACGTCATCTTCTCACAGCGCGTCGTCGTCGCAGGATCGCGGCGACAACGAGGAGAACCCGGCGGCCGGGTTTCAGACTCCGGCCGATGGTGGGCGCGGGCGGCACGACCGGCGCTCACGTTCGCCGTTGAGTCAGTCTCGCTTTACCCGGATTCAGGAAAAGAATGAACTGGCAAACCTCAACGACCGGCTCGCTGCATACATCGACAGAGTGCGTGAGTTGGAAACCGAGAATAGTCGACTCACACAGCAGATAGAGACGAGCCAAGAGACCCGCACTCGTGAAGTGACCAGCGTCAAGAATCTATACGAGAGAGAGCTGGCCGAGGCCCGACGGGCCGTCGACGATACAGCCAACGAAAGGGCGAAGCTTCAGTTGGAAGCGAAGAAATGGCAGACCGACGCCGAGGCGTTGCAGGCCAAGTGAGTATGCCGCCGTTTTCGTCGACCATGTGTGGTCCTCTCCTTTATTGTATTTTTGCTTCACCGTTATTTTGGGAGGCATCCAAGTAGGTCGGTTCCTGCGCCATCTTTAAGGATTTTGGTTGTTTGAGCAGTCGGGCCTGGCTTGTTAGTCTAGTTGGAAATAGATACGGTTGCGTGGGCGTTTGGCAACTTGTACTCCTTTAGGGGCTGAGCCAGCTTCCTATAGCATTCCTAGTGCCGCTGATCGAGCGTCCAGGCAGGATCCGCAGAAATCGTCCCGGAAATGAAACGACGTCGCTTCCGGAGCGGCGCGCGTTGCGGGGAAGCCGCAGAGTTTCAAATTTGAGCAGCGCGCGCTGCTTGTATCTGAAACGAGCGGATTGACTGCAGCGGACTGTAACGATAATCGCATGTTGCACATCATATCCATAGCGAACTCAAAGTTGGCAAAACGCATTAGAATTGCGTATCTGCTGTCTGCGGATCGTTTGCCCGATTGGTTTGTCACTGATAAGAGCCAAAAGCTAGTCACTTCTGTTGTAGAGGCAGGAGCAGAGGCAGAAAAATTTTCAACTTTCGTTCCTGGCGCTCTAAGTAGACGTGGAACAATATGTTAAATTGCGGAAAACACGTGTTTCTTGCCAAACTGTTAGTTTTGTTTACTTCTAGGTGCTACCATATCAGAGTTCATGAAAGATTACACATGCAGAAAATCTAGCTTCTATGATTTGTTAAGCCGAAAACAGTTACATCTTTCTATGCATTGAACTCTGCTCACCAAGACAAGACCACCACATTTGTTTGGTGCAACGCACTGCTTGCATTGAACATTCTATAACACTTTTTTTTCCTGAACTGAAACATTTGAATTGCACTGAAAAGTGCTTTTTCTGTCCCAATGTGAAATTTGCAGATTCATGAAACAAATATAGGTGCCTAGCATGAAAGAATGGTTTCATACGTGTTCTATATTTGGACATTCTAACTTGGAAGGCAAATCGGCGTTCATCTTATGCACCTTAATGGTTGAAGCCACACAAGTTGCTTGAAATGTTGAGCCCGAGCTAGCCTCATTTGTAGATTTCGATGGTGTTCACATTGCACACATACTAAGGAAAAAAAGACAGCCAAAGGGAAATAGCAATACACAAAGGCCTTAGTATGTGGGCACTGTAAACAACAAAATGATCTGTTACCGTATCTCCTCAGCTTCAACACTTGTACTACATGTGTGGAGCTTTGTTTTCTGATTGAAAGGTAGAGACAGGCTTGAATGTTGAACTACTAGCTTTTGCTCACTTATTCATCTCATCTTGTTCAGGAGTTTGTAGCCCAAATATTGCAAAATTGCAACAAGCTAGAAGTGGTTCATATGATGTCAATATTTGGCTCAGTAGTATAAATGGGGTTCAGTTTATGCTGCTTTGTGGATTACATCAAGGATATTGCACTGTGTGTTGATAGAGACCAGCATACCTCTTCCATGGAAAACACAAGTTGGTTCAGGCCTGCTGTTAAGCACATGCAATTTTTGCTTGTCATTGGGCAAAACTCTACAGCTCTTGCTGAATTCCACTCGTCCATTTGGAGCAGATAGTCAAATACTTGAATGCAAGCTCCGATTTCACAAATCTAAATGTGCCATGGAAAGACAAAACTGCCCTGCTATAAATAATGAAAAAAAAAAGTGCAGCGTTGCACTGATGTTTGCAAAAAATTGTCTTAGAACTACAAATACTTTGTAGTTGGTGAAATTGGCACGCAATGCATTCTCAATGTCAGAGCAATAGAGAATGATAGATGGAATTAACCTTTAAGTGTCCAGTAGATGTGAGCCTGTTCCTACTTGAACACTGGAAAACACTCGCTGCATTGATGCAAAAAATGTGCACAAGGTATACCTGTCAGTGCAGCTGACCTTATACGCATGATACATGCATCTCTGAGCCCATGTTGCTTTTCAGATGCATAATTAAATATGAATGTGCTCTGAGTAAGCAGCATAAAGTCATCCTTTTAAACTTTCATTTCTACTGTGCTATCAACAACCAGGAGGCACACAAAACACACTGTACAGCGTGCTGCAACTACATAAAAGCCAGCTGGCTGTTGAAGGCAATGACTGGCTGGCTTTTGTTGTTATTGATATGGTGCATGTGCCACTACAGAGGACATTAGCATGGCGACAACTTTTGCTCCAGATAGGCATTCAAATAATGTAAAGCAGGTTTGTAGTATTTTGCATATTACTTTTGTGGGTCTCCGCAGTAGTATTTCTGAATGCGGCATTGTAGCTTATTAATATATAGTCATTTCAGACTAATTTAGTCTCATTGCACACAAATGGTAAAGTGGGAAAAAAAATGCAGAATAACTCCATATAAATACAAGGCATAGCAGTTAGTAGGTTGTTGCTTTAGTTATTTATGGTAGATATTTTTGCTTGCCAAACAGTGTAGTGCACTGAAGGTTCATTGCGGCCGAAGTTAGACGTGTATAGCATGTTGACCTGGGGTATTGACCGTGTACCTTGCAGAAAAATAAGGAGTTCAGGGTAAAACTTGCATTCTATTTGTTGGTTTGAACATTGCAGCTTGTAGTCTTGGGTTGTTTTAACATGCAGATATCAACTTACGGTACTAATTCAACTCTTAAGATATTACTGCTTGGCAAACATCTATAGTTCTACGTTACTAATGTGTGAAATCTCTTATATGTACAGGCTGAACAAACGGGAACGTGAGTGGTCAGCAGCAGAGCGTCGTGCAACGTCATTGGAGTCTCAAGTTGTGGATGTGCAAGGGCGCCTGAACCAGGCATTGTCACAACTTAAGGTGAGAAACCTGGAATGTCTTATCTTAGGCTCAGTAACATGGTAATTTCATAAAAATCATACAAAAGGTTTAATTGTTATGGAAATCCTGTAGTTGCAAACAGAATGTACGAATGTAAATCAAAGTAGTGGCAGCTTGAAAAAAATACGCTGAAAAAGAGTTTTGATCTTGAAATGCATAAAAGTTAGCTCTTAATATAGACATTTTGATTAACAGAAGCAGCTACAGTACCATGAAAGGAGCTAACTTGCTTGTCAGAATATTAATTTCTTTTATAACTATAGTGTCAGTTCTGTCACCGGGGGTGCTTCATTCAGCAGCAGATTACCAGTGTGGTGCAATTAATGTTTACAGGAATATTTCTAGGAAAGCAGGATGTTCTGCTAGGCAATTTGTCATGATCATATATTGCATTCCTTGTTGGTGTAACATAAAAATGGTGTTCTACAATGCTTTACATTTCCCCGGTGATGAAATGTGAAAATTATTGTTTGCCATGGCCTCTGCGATTGTTAAAAAGGCCTGATGGCAAAAATTTCTCTGAAGCTGTCTACCATGGCATCTCACATGGCCCAGGTATTGCCTTGGTTTGTAAAGCTTCTTGAATCCATCAGTTGATGTTGCCTGGAACAGAGAAGAAGAGGCATTATAAAGTATTTCTCAGTGTACTTTTCGGTATTACTTAACAAAAATTGAGTAGCACGTTTGCTCAAGGTACACCTCTCTTTATTGAGGCATTTATACTGTTGCCTTGCCATACTGAAAAGATGCTTGTGCATGTATTTGCAGGACGCTGAAAACGAGCGGGATGCCCTGGCAAAAGAACTGGAGAGAGTCAAGAAAGAACTGCAAGATCAGATCCTGCGTAACACAGAACTCAGCAACCGAGCCAGAACACTGAATGAGCAGCTGGACTTCCAGAGGTCTCTTTATGAAAAGGTGCATTCATTTGCTGTAGTCAAACATTGTGAATGCCAAACATAGAATACATGTGACATATCAAGAGCTGCATAGCCTGCATGCGGTGGAGTAATTGGTACAGTCAACTTCCATTAGTTCGACCATGACGGGACCAGTGAAATTGATCTGATTATCTGGCAGGTCAAATCAGACAAGATGCAGAAAAAAAAACGCCCAAAGGACACCGCCGATTCATTTGGCAGTATTTGCACGAGTAACACGCCCCGAATCAAACATGCGCTCACTGTTTATGAGTCTAAAGTAGAAAACTAGAAATGACATTAGAGCTCCTAAACAAAGTAGAAATTTAACGCTCACTATTCTTTAGCAAGAAAAATGGACAAGGGCGTAATGTGTTGTACAATGGCGGCCGATTTCCTAAAGTTCGCTTCGCTGTAACACATTTTTTCAATGTCATGAAGCGTATAAATGTCTCGAAGGCAGTTTCAGTTTCCTGTGCAAGCAATTTTCGGCACAATTTTCTTGTAAAAAAAGCAAACAGAGAAAAGATAGGTGCACGTTAAAATCAGGTAAATCCTATAGTCAGATATTGTGAGCTATGGTTATTGCTTGAAAATCTTCCTAGGGCAGGCCAAAAATAGCCGTTTTCGACAGGAGATTACTTGTGTTCAATGTAATCACTGTCCCCTAAGCTCTGCTGAGACACTGCCACTTAAGGGTTCACTATTGGGGTCACCACAGGAATCTGAAGCATGTGTGCTGACTGATCAAGTTTGAATTATCTGGAGAAGGCCAATTTTAGGATCGAAATAACTAAAGTTTGGGCCCACAGAAATGTATGGGCGCCGTCCGGAACCTTCGGTGTCGGGGTTGAAGTAATGTAAAAAATTGGGTTAACCGCAGCCAAATTAGCAGAAGTCAACAGTTTGTTAAAGCAGAACTACTGTGTGCCAGGGAAAAGTTGGCATGATAAAATGACCTGGCAATTTTTCATAACACATCAGCAGTGTGTGTGTCATGGGCTCTATGTTGGGTTATTTGCCGAAATCATGTGCTGTGATCAGTGATGCTGCAAGAAGACATTGTGTAGAAGGCTTTGTGCATGTAACCTTGGCTTGCTGGCTGGAAGCAAGGCTCCCTCAAGAGGAAGAGCGCGCTGGCTTCTGCTTGAAATTTTAAACATTTTAGTGCTGTGAAGCTGTTTGATACATTGCTGACGAAATGTCCACTGCATGTTCTTTGTGCCGCACTTGTCTGCAATGCCCAAACCTGGTAAGGGGAGAGGCCCTTTGATGTGGTCTTACCAGGCTGCATGCATTTCACACATTTGCTTTCTTAGCGTGACTAAATCAGGTGTGATTACAAAATATTGCAAGCAGGCTGAACCATACGGCAGAAGAATGTCCATAGCCAGGCTGTGAGATATATTTTGTAATTAGACTTAGAACAAAAAATGACGCTAGTAATTCAACACTCGTCATGTAACGCATGTGCTCCTTTATGTGCGCCTTGTAATACTTAGTGCAGCTTTCACAGCAATATGTTTTGTAAGCTTTAAAAGACGGAGAACTAGCTTTTTGCAGATTCATATTGTCATGCCTGTGGCAAATTTTTGTGTGGCTAAACCAGTTATCACAAACATTGCAAGCACGCTGAGCCACACATACCTTTAGTGGCAAAAGAGTGTGCAGAGCATGAGGCAGGTGCTTCTTGCTGTAGTGCCTATGTTCATCAAAAATCACAGCCATGCTATGAAGAATCACTGTAATGTTCACATTCATCCAGTAAGATAAGGCTGCTGACTTCTTTCCTTGAGTGTGATGCACTGGCTTAACTTTATTTTGTTCGGCCTCGTCCCTTTTTCCCCACTTTGTTGGTCCAGGAGCTGGAAGAAGTGCGGATTGTGAAGCAGACTGAGATAACGGAAATTGACGGGAGGCTGAAAGAGAACTACGAGCGCAAACTGGCAGACACGCTGCAGGAGCTTCGCGAGCAGTACGAATCACAGATGCGGCTGAACCGGGAGGAAATGCAGAGCATCTACGAGACCAAGATGCATGACCTTCAGGAACTGCTGGACCGACGCTCTTCCGACTCCTCTGTGACCCGTGATGAGCTGCACACCTACAAGACTCGCCTGGAAGGTGTAAACTCTCGCATCTCGGAGCTCGAATCACTGGTAAGCCACTGAGGCAGGATTCACACAGTGCGGCTGTCACACATGGCAGCTATCATTTAATTTTCCAATTGGTTGTTCATGCTAGCAGCTGTAGGAGTTGTGCATGTAATATCACACAAAGGGCTGCTGCTGGCATACAATGAAGCTTTAGAATGATGTTGACATAATAGCCTAGATGTATGGGGAAAGATGTAGAGGTGAGTAGTCATGCCAGTGGTGACATCTTGGTGTGAAGTGTTCAGCCAAAGCATATATAAATTTTTCTTGATAATGCAGAGTGCATTCCACTTATTTGATAGTGTAAATGCAGTTACACCAACTTAAATTGAAAAATGTGTAATGTTTTTTGCAGAGTAGGGAATGGTAACACCAGTTCACTCCAATGAAATTCCTAAACTTTTGTTCTCTACTTGGCACGTGCAGAACCAATCTCTCTCGTCCCGTGTGCGGGACTTGGAGCGGCTCCTGGAGCAAGAGCGTGACTGGCACACCCGAGCCCTGACTGCGAAGGATGAGGAGATCCACCGCCTGCGTGCTGAGATGGAGCAGCAACTGATTGAGTACCAAGACCTGCTGGACATTAAGGTAGCACTCGATCTCGAGATTGCTGCCTACCGTAAGCTGCTTGAGGGAGAAGAGACACGCCTCAACATCACTCCAAGTAAGTGCTTCAGGTTTTCCTCTCCCTAAAAGCTGCGTGCATAACTGATCACCTTCGGTGATACAGTCAAAACCTGTGATAACGAAATCCTGCAACAACGAAATTCTCACAGAAACAAAATATTTTCATATTCCCGGCGAATAGCCTTAGGATTCAATGCATTTCATACCTCTCAACAACGAAATGTTGCTGTACAGTACAACCTCGTTAAACTGTACCCCCTTACACAGTAGTTTCGTTTTAAATGTAGTCAAGCCAAATCTCTGACTCAGCGGCCATTGAACATAATGCATTTTGTATCTGCATAAACCGTACCAGCTTATTGCGCACGTATCGATTAACACATATAGCTTTTCGTCGCAAAATCACTGTAGTACGTCGGCACGGCAGAACAACAAGCCTCAGAGAGCGGAATGGCCTCCAAGCACGCAGAGGGTGCTGGGAAGGGTGAAGCCACATCAACACCAGCATCATTCCGCCGCCGTGCCAGAGTCGCAGCGTTGTGGCCCGTGTTGTGGTGTCGTGCAAGCTAGGACAAAAACTGGGTGCTCAGCATAGAATAAAAATTAGACATCGTTCGTGCTGTCGAATGTGGCATGAAGTCAGTGCTGGCACGCGAGAGGGATCTGCTGTTGACTGCGGTGCGTGGCATTTGGAATGCGAAGAAGTTTGTCGGAAATGCTGCTGCAACTGCGAAAATACATTGGCTACAAGGTTTGGCTTTTCGCCATCATTGCCTACGTTATTGCTGAAGTGTCGCCTAACAACAGTGATGAGGACGACATGGAAAGTGACAGCACAGGCAATTCAGGCCTGTAAGTGGCAGATGCTGCGCGTTACGTCAGCCTTATGCGGGTGTTTGTAGATACGAAAGGGCTGGCAGAAAAGCTGGCTCGCAGCTTGAGCGAGTTTGAGGCCGCCGTTGTTGCTGCTAGCCCGCCGTGGCATCAAATGAAAGTAACATACTTTTGTCATGTTAAGTGAATAAATACTGCATGTTTTCTGCCCTTTCATTGCACTCTATCGTAGTTCTGTTTTTTTTTTCACAGGTAAGTGGGCTGTCTCACGCTATTTCGGTTAAGCAGTACTACCATTTAGCACATACTTTTTTCTGAGCTCCGACCAACTATGGTTTAACGAGGTTTCACCGTACTACGATCCCGCAGCGACGAAATTTGGCAGAACGTAACCCTATCTATTACATACTTGCACAAGGCTAGCAGGCTCCAAAATGGGCTAAATTGTGACTGCTTTGAACCAAAATTGCGTGAGATGCCACCGCATTACACTGTGTAGGCACAGCCATTTTTTGTTTACAAAAACAACCAAGCTCTGGAAGTGATTGCGTGCACTGGAAACATGTCATGGCCACCATCTTGCTTGTTGATCACTCGTTTGAAGCGCCACGCATGTTGCTACCGACATATGATGATGATTTTTGCACACCTAGTGCAGTGCCTGATGATAAAAATGCAGAAGAAACAGGGAAATCCACATGCCACTGATGTGGAATTGTTTATGGCACTTGAAATGGCGGTTGCAGTATGGAGTTGCACGTATCAGGCCTTGAATGGGCAATCATCCGGGAATACACATCCCTTGCTTCAAGAACACTGGTTTTGGTGCCACGTGCCACTGACAGGCATCGTGTGTGGATCTAGCACCAAACATATATTTGTGCGAAGGGGCCGTAATCTCGATTGGTTGCCTTTGGGTATATGAGATACGATCAACTTTCATGCTCAACACGGGATGCGTTGGCATCTACAGGTGACAGCATGCGCTGGAGAAATGCTGTTACATGCACAGAGCACTGTTGCTCTGCTTCAGGTGCAAAGTTACGCAAAATCTCGCAAAATTGATCATACTCCAAAAGCAATTTACCGAGAATACTAGTCCATCGCAGTGCTGCCACTACTGATGGACGCATGCGGCCCACTTTGTACTGTCGGCAATGCAGTTCTAAATCCTCGAGCAAAGCTTGCGAAAGTTGGCTAACGGAATTTTGACAATAAAGTTTTGTTCTGCGACACATTACCTATCTGTTCTGTGCCATTTCGCAACAACGAAATTCTTGCAAAAGCGAATTTTTTCACGCTCCCCACCAATTTCGTTATTGCAAAGTTCCACTATACTGTCACTTGCTCGTGATTTAGTATACTGCACGCTGTTTTTCTGTAGTGATAGAGACATGCAGGGATGTCATTATATTTCTGCTGCTCACCATCCTTGTAAGTGCAGTTGGAAACTGCATGGTGCTGCACTGCGAGAATAATGCGAGAGGAAATGTGCTTCCACTTATTTTTTTCGTTAGTATAACTGGCCACTAACAGCATAGTGACTTCAATGTTGTGCACAGCATGGGAATGGCAAAGCAAACTGTACACAAAGCATTGTAGACATGAATAAATGTGTGGTACTATACTGTTCATAAAATGATAATATAGGATGCCATACGATTACACAATAATTGAATGACCTGTGGTCACCATGATCAAATGTAACCAGTGGTGGTATTCTCGGGCGATCACTTTGGCGGACAGTTCCACTTTCGCTAGATTTCATGTGAGTCGGCACTGAATATGTTTGCGTATACTGCCAAAAGCGTTTCTGGCACTGTGCCAATTTCACTATCTTTGCACAGTGCTACGAGCGCTGTTGACAGTATTATTATAAATGCGTGCAGTGCCAAGTCTTGTAAAATTCCGCGAGAGTGAAACTATATGAAGGTGATTGCCTTAGAATACCACCCCAAAATACTGCATAAACAAGTGGGCTACTAATGGCTACATCTGCTTGTTTATTTGTCTAGGCTTAACCCTACGTAAGCAGCTAGATATCGTACATAAACAAGTTGTTGCATATTCACATCCATAACATTAATATATACAGTAAAACAAAATTAATTTGAATTTCGCAGGACTGAAAAAGAATGTCTGAATCAACTGAATGTCAAATTATTGAGGGTGTCAAGATAACCACAAAGAAATGCTTACTACATCAATTTGCCTTTATTTACCAAATAAATCTGCAACCTTTTCTTCTATTTGGCACAAAGTCAATGTGAAAGCTGCAATTTTCGTCATCTTGTGACTGATTAGTGCTCACAATGGCGAGGGCCTCGCTACTCCCTTCACATTGCAGCCGTGACACAAGTCCAGCATCTTTATCTGTGTAGCTTCTTGCTACCATGTACACATCTCTATTATTTATTTTTAATATTTTGCAACTGAGCTGGTCGGTAACAAATCGTCCACCCATCGCAATGTAGCTGACATGTTTGATGCCAGTGTGTGGACTATGGAAGAGTCACCCTTCTTCCTCGACAGCCTCCGCCGGGTTTGCGACATTGCGTGTACATTGGATAGAGTAAAAAAAAAACCTAGTGTTTGCTGCAACCGCTGTGGCTGAAACCATGGTCACTATCCCATTCAGTCACTAATTATGATATTTTGCAGGGAAAGATTTAAAGCGTGCAGGTATTGATGTTGTAGGTGTCCAGAGTGCGAAGAAAAAATGTACTTCTCTAGGACAATTATGCAAATTCAGTTGCGTCCTCATATGGAGACATCGTGACTCAATACTAACTTTTATTTTGCAATTATGCTTTGGCAGTTTACTAGGAGAGAAATTAGTTATTCAAGGTTGTGCGAATGATGCATCAACGAGTGCACATGTTGTGATATTGTAAGAAACAGTCCTCAGCTGCGATACACAACGCTGCATTTCTGGCGCTTTCTGTGTCGTCCTCATCACTGTCGCTAGTTGACACTTCGCAACAACAGAGGCAACGATGGTGAAAAGTCGAACCTCGTAGCCGACATCGCTTCGCGGTCACAGCTGCCGAGCAACTTCACATTCTAAATGCCACACACCGTAGTCAACAGTAGATCCCTGTTCGTGCCAGCGCAGACTTGTTCATGTCATGTTCGATAGCACGAACAATGTCTAATTTTAAAGCAAAGCTTTCTTTGCTTCTTCCTTCGACATTCCCACTGCTGCTGCTGCTTTCGGGGGGTCGTTGGTTCAAAGCCTGTATGTAGATGACAGGCGCGAGTAAGAGGAGAGGAAAGGCGATGGGTGGAACTCGTTTTCACCCCACCGCATCGGATGTGCACAGTGCCCTCTGGAGCTCCCTGGCGGTCACCACATTTGCCGCATTAGAGAAGAAGAGAAGGAGAGTTCCCATATAAGTGAGCTGGGGGAGGTGACGTGAAAAGGCAAGGAAACCCCACTACTATACGACAGCGGTTGCAGGAAAACAGGATAAGCTTAACTTCAAGGTGCGGTACAGTAAATTACTGGTGTTTCTGAAAAATAAACGCCATGCAAATATGTCAAGCGGGGAACTTGCGCAGTAATGCAGAAGCACAGCTGCATTAATTAAAGTGCATCGAAGGGTCCAGGAGACACTACGGAAGCAGTTGATTGTCAAATAAACACTTCTGTGCCCATGCCCGCCACATTGGCTTAGCGGCTATGGCATTGCTAGAGGTCGTGGATTGGATCCCAATCACGGCAGCTGCATTTTGACGAAGGCGAAATAGAAAACACACATGCACTTAAATTTTGAGACACATTAAAGGACATCACAGCGTCAAAATTAATCTGGAGTTCGCCACTACGGCTTGCCTCATAATCCGAGTGTAGTTTTGGCACGTACAGCCCCATAATCCAATTCAAGTTCAGTAATTCTGCCATAATGCAATATTCCATGTGAGGAAATGACAACGCTCAACCCTCTCAGAATTTATAAAATATGGCGCTCAACAACGCTTCAAGCAAACACCTCTCCCTGTATGTTCTGTGTACTACGCATACAAACAGAAGTGGTGCACGCAAGGTAACATATAACATTGACTCGCCACTCTCATGTTAGACTAAACATTGAAGAAATTAAGCTTTAGCCGTCAACAGCATCGCTAATTATCCTCAATCAAAGCATACAGCATTTCTTTCTTTTATGCTGAGCATCTGGCGTCTTTTTTATCCGAGCTTTGGCATGATGCGAGTCCTTGTTTGCACGACGCCAACAACACTCTGGCACGGCACCAAAATGATGTTGATGTGGCTTCACGCGCAAATGCGCAGGGCGCTTGGAGGCCATTGTTATGATCTCTGAGGCTTGTTCGGCCGAGCTGCCCGATGGAGACGACGCGCCGCCGTGCTTGCGTGATGGAAAGTGGAAACACTACTTGTTAACCGATACGAATGCAATAAGCTGGTACGGTTTACGCGGATACAAAACACATTATATTCAATGGCTGCTAGTCAGAAATTTGGCTTTACTACTTTTAAAACGAAACTACTGTTTAAGCAGATATGGCTTAACAGGGTTTTACTGTAACTGTTTCTTTAAATTTAGCTCTTTTTTCACATAAGACAGGGGTTTTTAGCTGTTCTGAATGATTGAGGCTGTGTTAAAAGAAAAACTTGAACAGCGACTCACCAGAGCTCCCGCAAAACGTGGAGGCATCCATCTTGAAACATCTTTAGTGTTTTGCCTCTTCATATCATATGGCACTAATTACATTTATTTGTATCTTGAATATTAGTCGCACCAGTGTGCAGCTTCTTGATGAAAAATGCAACGAAGAAAGTCGCCTCTCTATATGGAGACATCATGACTGAAAGGGCTATTGACCGGATTGCGGATGGAGACCACATAGTTTTAAAGACAAGCGGCCAACATGCACACAGAGTCCGAACATAACTACTGTGTGCCGCAACTGCTGCAGATGAAACGACAACATCAACCGGATTATGGATGACGACTACGCAGTGTTAAAAGCGCGTGACCAACGCATGCATTGTATCAAAACAAAGATGCTGTTTGCCGCAACTGTACAGTTCTGAAAGCATGCGAGCATTGCGAGGTTATACCCAGCGGTAAATGCGTTAATAAAGATTATAAAGGTACAAAAAGGCACAAAGCAGTCTGGTGTTCCTGTCATTTCTGTGCACTTTCTGCTGATGACTATGGCGATGCAAACTCTGCCGCTTAGTTTACGTCAGACATTAGTGCCACTTTTGCTCTTTTGGGTCGCACATTTGTAGCACTTCACTTTCCCTGCACTCCAAGTTTGGCCAAATGAACAAGAGTTTGATGCCATTAAATAATGCATATGCCTGCCGGGACCAGAGGACAAGTCTAAATTATTCAATTTTTCAAATTAGTGAGATTTCACTGTAGTACGTAAGTGCACGTTCCATGAAACTATCTGAAAAAAATTAAGTTCGCTTTTCAAAAGAGGGTCTCCACTAAACTTGGAGCTTTTGTGCCATTCTTTTTCTTCCTTCCCAGCATCCAGTCCTACAAGCTCGGAAATGTTTGTGACTCCTCACCGTGGTACCAAGCGAAAGCGCACCTTTATGTCCCACCGTGAAGAACAGAGCAACTCTGATGCCCAAGTGACTGCATCTGCAAAGGGAGACCTTGAGCTTTCTGACCACTGCATTGATGGCAAGTATGTTGCTGTTCACAACAAAGGAACGAAGGTCAGTGCCTCTGTTTTACCTTAGCTGGCTGTTGGATGTACATGAAATTAATACGCCTGTCAAGCAGGCAAGTTAAGTGCACGTCGAGGCCTTGAGTGACACTCTAGGCTAAGCGGTGCTAAACGGGAAAACAAAGCGCACTCGCAGTAAAGAAAAAAGTGGCGACAGCCTAAGAACGTGTTTTTTGAATATGTAGATTATAGAAAGAACTAAAAAGTTATTGTTTTACATTGTACTATAGATTAAAAAAAAACATAATGTTTAATTTCTCAACAAAAAATGAAAAGATCTTTATTATATGAGTATTGCAAGTGAATACCAGCCAAGACGAATATCTAGCCAATCCAGAACATGGTGGTGGGCACTGAGACTGCATTTGATCCTGCTAAAATAGAATATGAGCGAGTTCTGTTCTTATTGTTTTGTTAAAAGCTGTTCAATAACTAAAATGAACTTATGTGTCCTTTTCTTACGCATTACATTTTGTACCATGCAAACCGCTGGCGGCAAGGCTAAGCACTCGGCCAGCAAAGTGCATTCCGTGAACGCACTCCGACCAGAGTACACTCTTCTGCGAGTGACACTGCACTTGCAAAGTTTAGATTTGGCACAGTTCACTTAAACCGAGTGACACGCTCCATAAGTGCACTTAACTTACCCGCTTTGACATGGGTATAAGCTATTATTCTGCATGGGTGTGACATTTGTGTTCTCACTTGCATTATAATCTTGGGAGGACAGGTGTCATCATTTTTATCGGACAAATTTTCTAATTATAGATTTATTTTAATTGCCTTCAGGTGCGAGTAAACTTTGTGCATTCAAACATTTGTTAATGCTATCACTGAAACTTCAGTGCAATTAAAGACAATCGCACAGCAGTGAAAATTAGCAATAGCACAGTAAGAATGAAGTTTACAAATGTGTAACTCAGTAGTAAAAATAGATACCACAATACTATGAACTGCATTAATTATCACATTGAAAGCTCCAAGCAAAGATGCTTTGTCTTTATTTAGGCAGTCTGATACACTTCACAGAATTGTGATGCCTGTTCTTGGCATGAAGCTATTGAGTTGTAAAATTCGTGTTTAAGCACACCGTATTTACTCGAATCTAGGCGGACCCCGATTCTAAGCCAACCCCCTAAAGTGCGATGCCAATGACAAAAAATATTACCTCGAATGTAGGCCGAACAAAAAAAAGCGAGGACAGTGTTCACAAAATGCAAAAAGCATTTATTGAATCTGAACATGCAGAGCTCATTCAACGTCGTCGTCGTCGCTGTGTTCCTTGTCACTGTCACCTTCAAACAGTGCACTATCTTCGATACCGTCAAGCGCATTAGATATGCTGCACTTTTTAATGGCGCGCACGATCAAAGTACCTGGGATGTCGTCCCCCCACGCTGCAGCTACCCAGCCCGCCAGCTGCGATAGCGATGCACGTTTGATGCGGCCCGTTGCCATTAGCATGTGGTCTTCGTCAGTCAACGAGTCCATGTAATATTTCCGCAGACGATCCTTGAAAGGTTTGTTGATGCAGACATCAAGTGGCTGCAACTGTCCCGTCATGCCACCCGGTATGACAGCAAGGTCCGTGTTTGCTTGGGCGAGCGCAGCCTTCACGTTGTTGGTCAAGTGCCGACGACAAGGAGCGACTTCTTTGTCAAAAGGGCTCCTGGACGCCATTGCCACACAATCTTAACCCACTCTTTCACCATCGCACCCGTCATCCACCCGTTCTCATTTGCCCGCACAGTTACATTTCTTGTGAAAGTTTCTCAAGCAGGCAGTGTCTTCCTTTTAAATATCATATGAGGAGGGAGTTTATGTCCATCAGCTGTGCAGCACAGCATCACAGTTGCGCGCTGCTTCTCGTAGTTCTGCAGAGCACACATTCACCTCCTTGGCACCCTTTTCATTCACGGTGTATGCCACTGGTATATCAAAATACACAGCCGTCTGGTTGGCGTTGCCGATTTACTCAAGGTTGTAGCCTGCCGCTTCTCTCCTTCGCAGCACGTAGCGCTGAAAAGCTATCAGCTTTTCTTCGAAATCGCTTGGCAGCTTCTGGGTGATTGAAGTGCGACGTCGGAGGCTGAAGCCGAAGCGCTTTACGAGTTTCTGAAGCCAGCCCTGGCTGGCTTTGAAATCCTTTGGCGTTAGGCCTCGCTTTCTCGAAAGTTCCCTAGCTTTCTCTTGGAGCACTTCTGTTGTCACTGGAAGAGCAGCTGCTCTCTGCGTCCGAACAAAGTTGGTCAAAGCTGTGTCTACTTCGTGGTGACGGCCTTTCTTTCGTCTGCTAAATGTCATCCTCGTTGCGGCGCACGCAAAAAGCTGCTGTCGTTGTCCCCTCCAACGACGGACGTTTTTCTCGTCGACGCCGAAGTCCCGCCCGGCTTGAAGGTTCGACAATGCCTCTGCGGCTATCACAACTTTTCGCTTGAAAGCGGCACTGTAGTGGAATCTCCTGCTTGGTGCCATCGCGATAACACCATGCCGCACACCAATACGGCCGACACGACACAGGTCAAAATGACGACCTCGCTTGTGTACAGTTGGCTACTGGCACTGCTAGTAGCGGCTGCGATACTGACTTTTCTAGATGGCGCTAGCTATGCACCATATTTAGCAGTTTCAATACAAAACTGGCACCTTTTTTAAGATTCTCGAATCTAAGCTGACCCTAGAGTTTGGAATATGATTATCTGAAAAAAACTATCGGCCTAGATTCAAATAAATACGGTATGTATTTTAATGTTGCTGGTTTTTTTGGCAGGTTATCAAAAATTTGAGGCCATGAATAAAATAATTTCGCTTAGAACAGTTAGAAGTGAACTTTCTCTTAAATGCTACAAATTTTGTTCATATTAATTCACCGGTTGCACATGAATAGCATATCAGCTTTTCTCATGCATTTGAGTAAGGGAGTCTGACATGGCCTCTAACATAATGCTTCCACTTAAAATTCGGCACCTACGATTGTGAATTTGGTGTTGTGGGCGAGTTACTCTTGCACACTGTCACTAATAATTTTTGTTGCCGAAATGTTGCCGAAACTGCAAACGTTACAAAAGAGCTAAAACTGTACAGCTGAATGCCTTTCTAACGAAGTGCTTTGAGACCTCCAAAATGTTTTGTTATACAGGTAACTTTGTTGTAAAAATTGCGCACCATATCACTAAGAATACAGCAGGCTAAGCATGTTCTACAAGGGAAAACCTTTATTTAAAATGAACGCAAGGACAACTTTGTGAAGTAAGTTGCAATTGTTTTGTGGGCATTTCATTTGATGGAATTTGCTACTGACGCTGCCCTATTGCAACGAGGTCACAGCATGCTCTGCAGTGAAACGTGGGAGCAACGCGGGGTAGAGCTACAGATTGTTCAATGTCGCTGTTTTGTCCTCGGCCATCAAAATTCTTGGCTCATTTGCTAGGTATCACTGCTACCTTCATAGACCTAGATGGCTTTGAATACGTCAGTCGTCAGTTACGATTATATCATCACATTGTCATCAACTATGACGTATTTGCCAGCCATCGTACCCGCTGCTGTGTTACAACAAGCAGTGTGCGAGTTGGCCGATTCCTGGAGCAACGCAGCAGGACTATAACATTTGCTGACATCTGCTTGCTCGTCAAGTGCGTCACTAGCCCGGAGCGTAGCTCAGTAGCATCTGCAAGGTCGGCATGGCATTAGTTGTAAAGCAATAAATCAGCCATCTGGCCATCTAAATTCCTTCGTTGTACAGGCAAATTTGATTCAATGGTGTTTGTTGTTGAAGCATTCACAATGCGGATGAAGAGAGGAATGTGACCAGAACAAAATCATTCCTTTGCTGTACAAGTCATTTTGTTGTAGAGGCATTCTTTGTACAGTCATTCGACTGTTGTACTTTAGGTAAACTTCTGGGTACTGAAGCCATTGAAGTCCAAACAAGGCACCAACATTGCTTTGAAAGCAGACTCCTTGCAAGGCTTTTAACAGGATGCAGTATTTTATTACAAGCAGTGAACATGTGTAAGCAAGCCTCCTAAGAGACATTTATAATGTTATGAGGGAACTAAATTTAAACACTGTCATGCACCTCTAATTAAACCTGCATGTGATTGCTAGAATATCAATGCTGGTTAGCTGGGATGCAATTGTGTTGCTACGCAAATTGCTACTTGCCTTCCTTGTTGGGTTTTCTCATTCCCGCCCTCCATCTTTGTCTGCTTCAGGAGGTGCCGTTGGCTGGTTGGCAGGTTCACAGCAAAGCAGGTGACGATGAGTTCACATTCAAGTTCCACCGTACCCACGTAATCAAGCCAGGAGCCACAATCACTGTACGTGTCACAAAACTTAGCTCCTTTGCAACTTCTTTTTGCCATTTCATTTGTCATCAACCACAGTGGCTATTCACTTATGAAAGAGTAACTGTGTCAGTGCTTGAATTAATTTTTCTGTCTGTTGTCTGTGCATGCTATAGTTCAGCCATGAATCTGTACAGCTTGCCAAGCTTTCAGTTCCATTGCAGGGAACCTATCAGTCTAAACAGGTTCAGACTCTCGCATCGTTAGCTTTTGCTTTCTCTTCTTTTGGCTTCAGCAGCCAGAACTCAAAGCGTCATGCCTTTGTGCATGAAAGTTGAACAGTGTGTTGCAATATTTGTGCAGATCTGGAGTCCTGATTGTGGGGTCACGCACAACCCTCCCGGAGACCTGGTCATGCGCAACACCAAGTGGCCGAAGGGAGAGCAGAAGCGCACAGCACTCCTCAATTCGGAAGGCCAGGAAGTGGCAACACGGGAAAGTCGTCGTCGGCAGTTCAGCAGACTCTCTGAGCGCAGCTCAGGCATTGGTGGTCCCTCCGGCTTCCGCAGCGAGCACATCTTCCACGATGATGTGAGCCTCCTATCCATGCTTCTCAAGAGCCTAGTTGGCATGTCATAGCTATATGGGCATATGCATTGTGGAAGTTACTGCTCAGAACATACAGATAAATGAACAAAAACAATGTACATGCAACAAACATTGTGCTTACGTTACAGTGAAACCTCATTAATCTGTACCTGCGGGAATGCTGCATAACTGCACATTAAACCATAGTATGCACAAACTGCCTAATACAAACTTTTGTCAGCTGACATGCACCGGTGTTATGAGCAAAGAAATAAATGTCATGCTGCAGTAAATGTTGGCCTATATACACACTACAAATTTTTTTTCCTGAAGTGCTGAAAAAATATGGCTCTCGCATGACCGTGGGATAGCGCAAGGGCAGTACAGTACCCGACCAATTTTCTGGACCTCGCGGGGACTAAAAAATAGTCCAAAATATCGAACAGCTGGAAAAACTTGTTCCCCCCCCCCCCCCCCAAAAGAAAATGAAATTAATTAGACCTAGACTAGTTTAGGAAAATCCCTAATAATTCCTTGCCTTGGAGGGCAGGGCATCGCCTGGAGGTGATCAGGTTTGCTTGGATTTGCGCAAGAGTGACGTCTCCGTATACAGTTGACAAGAGCATCACTGTGTTGGCGATCTTCGTTGGCAGAGATCGCCATGGAAATAGAAGAAATGTCATGTTTTTTCGCACCACTAGGCTCTCGCGAAGGCACAGGAATTGGTGCTGATCACACAAATGCGAAGCCCTACAAGGATGCTCAATGGCTCCGAGACACACCTGCACTGTGGACACCACGTGCAAAGTAGCAACCAAAACTCAAAACAGAAAGAAAGAAAAAAAAATGGATCCTGCATTACATGATTATGACGATAGTGCTTACCGAAAAGAGAGCAAAAAAGTTCTGTCCCGTGGAGCGTTTCGTTGGCCAAGAAAAAGCGGGCATGGCCTCCAAGATGGGAAAATGACGTGTACGTCACAATCTTGGAGGCTATATAGCAGGCCACTGGAAGCCAAGCCAGTGGAAAAGCCAACATGGCGGCCCGCAAGATCGGGTAGTGTGGCTTGGAATGAGCGATTTAGTCCGGAAAATCGAATTTTGTCACCTAAATGTGTTAGCTCTATGGGGACCCTGGAGGTGCATTTATGAAGTCCGGAATGTGCAACAAGTCCGAATTTTTGGAGTCCGAAAAATTTGTCGGCTACTGTACACCAAAATAGCGATACCAAGGAGTATTTCGAAACTCGCACAGGGAGAACAGCAGCAGATGTAGCAGTACAACTAGCGACTCGTCCAACTTTGCTTTCCCCAGTGCATGCGTGCACGACGTGCTATTGGGCAAAAACCATTGCTGCTTCATTGAAATGCAGTACCTACCTGATGCTGTGGCGTCCAATCGTCCCTGCGATTTCTGTGTAGCGCTTAGTTGCCTACTAAGCGCACGCCGTCACTGTGCCGGGAAACCTGGTGTACCGTGCTTGTGCATTTTTGTGGTGGACCTGCACCCACATTTCATAGGGTTGCCTATGCAGTGATGTTTCTTAGTAGGAGTGCCGCTTCTGTTTAGGCACAGGCGTGACACATATCTTGTTGCACCAACATGCACTTGAAGTTGTCCTGCTTTGAGTAATAAAGAACGAGATAACTTTTCCTGACTCCTGTAGCTTGAAACAACACATGCAAGAATGCCTATTATAACGGGACTATGCAGCACGCAGCAGTGGACTAGACAAAGCGGGAATACTCCCAAACTACCACGGTGGCAGTCGCCGTAGGGCGAAGCAAAAAAAAAAATTAATAAATTAAATCAGTTTTGGCAGAAAGCAAGAGTGACCGCTCAATAAGAATTTTTTTCTGGAAGTCGGGGAAGGTTGCAACACCTCCAGTGCGACACTAGTCGCACTGGAGGTGTTGCATTCTTTTTTTCTTGAGGTTCGTCACTGTGATACACGTGAGATGACCCTCAGAGCGTTAAAGCCAAACCAAAGCAATCCAAAACGATAGAAAGTTTGGTGCCTGGCTTGGCATATTTGCTGAGGAAGTGCATAGTCAACGTGTAGTCACTATACTGTTTGCATTTCTTAAAGTGTAAAGCTAACCATAAAATGACAAATAAAAAAATTTTTTTTTCATGAAAAATAGTTAATTTCACACCGAAGGTCCCTGTTGACATGAATCAAACAATGTATACAGGCGTAGGGTGCAAGCCGTGATTTATTGTATAACATCGCACGTTTCGTGGTACTTTGACATTCCTTTGTCTTCATGTGTATGTTGTCTGTGTGATTTGATCCATCCGCAAGCTGTTGCTGGTAATTTAACTAATGGAACAGCCAGCAGGCTGTTCCATTAGTTCAATTTACCGGTTCAAGGAACTAAGAAGTTATAAATTCTCTAGCCCTAAAGAATCTTGCTTGCAGTAACTTTTTGCTAAATCTGATGGGCCTCAGTTCACAGAAATGTAGTGGTTCTTAGTGTGGGACCTGCAGTGATGCGTAAAATGCATGCGAAAGCGCCCAGGATTTGCTGCCTTCACATTTATCAGGCTTGCATTGAGCATGGCTCTTAATCTCACCAGAAAGCTGCTTTTGGGTGCTACCATCAACGGAAAAAATACCCCCCCACTGCCACATTCTGCTTTTTTTAGGTTGGCAAAATCACAGAAACTGATTAAGCCAGCTAGAAAAGAGCAAGAGCCACACCGTGTGAACTTCAGTGGTCTTCTTGTGCACCGTATACAGTTAAACATTGACATAAGTCATGAAAATAGGCACATTAGTTCATTATATTTAAATTTTGTTATACTGAAATTGGACCTTTTATGCAAAGTACACTTGCCGACAGACTTTTTTTATATGGAAACTTCTGAAATTTTTAAAGTTAGCAAGCAATAGGAAAAAGAAAGCTTAATTTCAATGGGAAAAGGAATTTCATTTTGTTCAGTTGGAGTGTCAGTGACCAAAGCTGTGGCTACATGCTGTGTCAACAATATTTCACATCGGTGGTACGACGTGAAGCCTGCAATGCTTTTGCGTACACACAATTAGCCGCCTTTGATAGTGTCACCTCCAGACGCACAACTCTATCCTAAAGAGCACAGGGAGAGGGGAGAGAATCCTTTGTCTCTTGCATCTCCAAAACTCGAGATGACGCGATCTCCAGCACTAGAGCACTAACTGTATGGGAAGACCGCACACGAAGCCATGGCCATATTGGCTTGGCCAATCTTCATACCTGCCACAGATGACCTCAAAGACTAGGCACATGAGCCATGTATGCACTCTGCTGCGCTTGCAGCTAAAAAGAAAGGCCCCTCTCCCCATCTGATACGTAGGAATACTGCGCACATCAAGCTGCCATCCTTCTCAGTTCGCCTCACACACTTTTCCTCGCACCCACAGCATGTGGTGCTCTTGTTGCTATACTGTGCCGCTTCGGTGGCTGCCGCGCGATTCGAGAGGTGCATTTTCACACAGCCGCACACAATTCTATTTGTGTCCGTGCCAGATTACATTTATTGCCTTGGTATTTCATGATGGCAGTCAAATTTTGTTATAGTATTGAAATTGTGTATAAACACACTTAGTTACATTGAGGTTCAAAATGCATGGTGTTCTGTAGACAGGTTACAAAAATGTAGATACATTGTTATATTAAGAATTTCCTTGTGTTGAAGTTTTTTTTCTACTGAGGTTTAACTGTATTTGTTTTAAGTTTCACACCTTCTTAACTTGGAAGCCACCAACTGCAGTGGTGCGATAGCTGTGGTGGAGTACTGCACAGAGTGTCAAGTCGTGGGCTTGGTAGCCACATTTTGACAAGGGTGGAACACAAAACGCTTGGCTTACATAGATTTAGGTGTACAATATATAACCCCAGGATGCTGAAATTAATCTTGAATGCTCCACCATGGCACCTGTTATAGTCCATTTGTTGCCTTCAGACATTGAACTTTATCGATAGAAAATGCAAAACCTGTTTTTATTTCTTAGCTATCACATAATAAGGCTTAGCTGTCTGGCTGCTTTAGAATTTGTATTGTAAAGCATTTCTGGCTTTCAAAAATTCTTGAATTTCTAAAATATTTTGCTACATCTTTGCATCTGCTTAATTTCACAGAACAGTATCCAGCAAACTGTTCCACATTAGGCAAGAGTGGGCACTGCCCTTGTAAAACGTCTTGGCACGCAGTTTTGGTGTCTGAAGTTCTTTTTGTGGTTCTTGGAGTTTTTAACGGTGAAAATTAATAACATAATGTACACCACAATCATTTACTTACTAATGGGCATTATGATACGTTGCAGGTGGACCCAAATGACCCGAATCGGTGCAGCATTATGTGAACTTAACCCTCAAGAGAGAGTGCTGTCACCACTGCACCTAGACAACCGAGCATGTGCCATCAGAATACATCAGCGCTTTTACTTTGTACTGCTCTAGTTTTGCCCGTCAAATGTACCATCATGGACGGCAAAGTGTGTGCCACATTTCATTTTCACTTTTGCTTTATTCCTTTCCACACATTTTTTTATTAGATTTGAACCTGTTTTGACTGTACCAATGGCTGTACCTCCCAAACAGCTCTATAATTGAAAATGTTGTAAAATGTTTAAGCTCCTTTTGCATTTGGAGGCCTCTTCTATGCTTTGAAATTTTTGACAATTTTATTTCTCTTCCTTCCTTCCTCACTCCATATTGTTGAGATTGTCCATTTCAGTTATCGAATGCATATCAAGAAAATACGGCCACTTATTGAGAATCTGTCTTTTCTTTATTTTTTCTGCTGCGCATGTCTTGCATTCTTTACTTTATTTCACCAATATTGTGCTACAAAAAGGAATATACATATAAATATAACCTTTCTTTTGTGTGTGTTGCATATTCAGCAGCTATTGTATTCGTAGAACAAAGTAAAAGCTATAATTAAGCATGTTTTCTTTTTCCTACGTTTATCAACTCTATTAACTTTAGCACTTCAGTGCTAGAGTTAATATTGTCTCATGCTTGCTCTTCGAACGTTTTGCGAGAGTTGGCTCTTGTGTTGTGTAGAAGTCTGTGGTATCTGCTTTTACCTGTTAGCTTTGTCCAGTGTCATTTTAATTGTCCTCGTTTGTGAACTTCAGGGTGACCACTTATGACGAACAGATTTTAACTTGCATATTTTGTAGAGTTCCTTGCGAAATTCTGCAGTTGGGATCTTTAACATCTTAGGTTGAGGCATTTGTTAAAAACCATAAATCATGTCAAACAAAAATAATCCAAGTATCATCTCCATAATTTCTTAGTGCATGGTAGTACGAGTTCAGATGACAACCAGTTTTGGATCAATCATCCTTAGTCATTAGAACGGACTCTGCCTTCTCTCAAAATAAGATGTGAACTGCAAATTTTGTTATTCAGACAAGCAGCATTAAAAAATAATCTTTAGGTGAGACATTTCACTTGTTTTGGGCTGTTTTCCCAACACTCCATGTTGCCCTGCCTCCCTTCTCTCTCTTTTCCCCTTGTTCTTGGAGAGCTATCCACTTTTTAGTCCAAGTTCATCTGGTTACTCCAATGAACTTGTTTGTACCGGTGTTTGCCTTGCCTCCCAAAGGATCTCCAAACATGGGACTTCTCTTGCTCTTTGTGGGATTTAAAAACATTGTATTCTGTATTCCTTCTTTAATCTGGGCTCACACAAGAAAGTAAATGGCCAATTCAGTCTCTTCCTTGGTACCAAATTAGTGGTACCAAATCACACCATGAGTAACAGTTACTGAACAACTTGTTCAGCACACAGAAAATGTTAATGTACCATTGCCACTAAGGGGAAAGTTCTTTGTTGGAATGCTGGTGGAAAATAGAAAAGTAAGAATAAATGAGCACTGCTGCCTTGTCTAAGGTTTTAGTCATCAAATCGACGAGAATTTCATATAATTTCGCACTTACTTGGAAAAGGAAGAGCATTCACAGGTAACCCATCATCATGTCACTGCTGGTCACATCTATGTATTGTTGAAAAACTTTCACTTCAAATCAACTATGCCTAATCTTCATTACTGAAAACACATGCATGAAAAGTTATGTACCTTCTGTGCATTTCCTAGTTTATTGTGCCACTTTTATTGCGTGCCTGAAGCAACAGTGCGATTGTATAGCACAAGTGGACTCTGGTTTTGTGTGGCTCTACCACTTGTGGCATAATAGTTTCTGCACTTTCGTTCACATTTTCATTCATGAATACATGCACTGCAGTGTATTCTCGCATTCATCCCCTCATTTCCACTTCCATTCAGTATGAGGTCACTTTAAGTACTACTTGAACTTCATTGTTGCTTCGTTCACATTATGTGGTTTGAATGAAGCCATAGGTCAGCAGACATTGGCATGTTTTGCTCTGATAATGGCAGCAGTACTTTCATTTTAGCACGTGAACATGGCAGTGTTGTTACCTTTTTCTGGTGCACCTTTAGTCTGTTTTTGTGCTTTCATGCTTGAAACTACGTGAATGTTCCAAGGTATTCGTGTGCTGTGCTTATGATGCTGCATGGTGCTTTATGTCCATGACTTGATCTGAGCACCGCTCCACATTTTGGTTTAAATACGAGGAAATAAATATAAAGTAAAAGAATGGCATCCTTGCAATTTACCTAGGAAGTCTTGCATAGAAGAAATTCACAATGTCCATCAGATGCCAAGTTTGACTGTGCACTTGCATATACCTAGGCTTGGTAGCAAGTTACTGGCTTCTCTTGCTGCTGCTGAAATTGCTGGACAGAACTTATAACCTGTTGCTGCCGTATGCTGTGCGTTTTCTCATTAGGACAGTTGAGAATGTATGCATGTTGGATGCTCATATGTGCAGAGTTCGCTGTTACTAGAAGGGTTGCTGTTCTTACAGTAGTATCAAAATTGCCATGTTTTCTCGCACTGGCCTGTAGGCATATCTGTTTTTCGTTGACATGGCTGCAGTTAATAGTTGCTACGGCATACCCATTCTGTGCAGGTCAGTACTGGTCATTTACCAGAGCCAATTAAATTTTGAGCTTATGACAGCGCCCATGTTAAGCTGTTGTGATGAAAATGAAGCAAGCTAGTGGTTTGAACTCTACGAGAAGGACCATGTACTGTATGGTCAGTTGCTGTGCTTTTTGAAAAGCTGCACAGATGCTTACTGCGTCATACATTGCAGCATTGCAAAGCATGTGCAATTTGCATAAATCAAATGCCATTTTGTGTTGCCTAGTTGTTGGGGCATCTGTTTTCAAATGTATGTTGTAGGTGCTTGTGACAATATTTGTGTTATCTGTTGTTCATTTACGTTGGGTAGCATTTCTTTGAAGAAAGCTAAACCTACAGTGCCAGTGACCACTGCCATGCTTCACCCCAGAATGCACTCTGTTAGCAAGTTGCATACCACCCACGAATTATATAACCTCAGCACATCACCGCTATTCACACTAACATTAAGTAAGGTTGTCTCGACTGAGACCCATGCAGTGTCGGGTGCTTTCACACTGCTTACAAGAAAAGTGCCTAGCTATATATCCGTCGAGTAAGCACTTAAAGATTGGTGCGACTGTCTTTTTTTTTTCTCTTCCTTGTTGGGAAGAATAAGTGATTTAAACTTTGCATAACTGGGTGCTTTATCCTCCTTGCTGTGTTTTGATTTAGCAGTTCCCACTGCCGTAATTGTGTTCTCGGTACAAAGTTGCAAGATCACCGGATTGTGTGTTCTGAGTGATGTCATGCACACGCACATAAAAAGTGAGCAGTGATTTGGACATACTTTGTTTGGCTTTGGCTTCCGAAATATATTGCATGTCCATTCATTTCGACGATTTCTTGTGTGGCTGTGGCTCTGCATTCTTGTGGTGTACAAAACACTATTAAAGTTGAATTTATTTGTATTCAGGTTTCGTGTGTGTGTTGTCAGTTGCCACTGTACGTGCAATTTAAAATGGGCAGTCACATTCTTAAGGCAGTGGACCAATTTGATCAAATTCAGAAGACATGACCAGTGGCTCTGCTGGTGCCAAGAAGAGAGCAGGCCTCATGTTCAATGCAACATTGTAGGGAATGCAATTGTGGGTTTGTCCAGGGGATTTTGGGAGGAAGTTGAGGGAGGTGTCTCTCATGTACTCCACTCCTATGGTAGAGTCATTTTATTCTCACCTGCCTGTCTTTTGATTTCAACGGATGGAATCCCGGCCATGGCGGCCGCATTTCAATGGGGGCGAAATGCGAGAACACCCGTGTACTTAGATTTGGGTGCACATTGAAAAATCCTAGGCGGTCCAAATTTCCAGAGTCCCACTATGGTGTGCCTTATAATCAGATCGTGATTTTGGCACGTAAAACCCCATAACTTAATGTCATCTTGGGGGCTACGCAGGTTTGTCATGGTGTAAATACAACATGCTTCTTACCATAGTTGCTTTTCAGCCTGCTAGGAATTGCTACCAGAGTTCTTTGCAGCATCAGCGGCACAATAAAACTTGTGATGTTCGTCTACTCGAGTTGAAAGGAGTTAAGGTACCATTGATATGTCAATAGAGTGCTAAGCCTATTCCTCTACGTTAGACATTTTGATGCCTAGATGTTAGAAGGGAACAAATGTTTGCAACTGCAGTATGTGTAACAAAGGTGGTCCATGTGAAGTTGGAACCAATACACGCAATGCCACATGCTTCCAAATTTAAGTACTATTTGTTCCTGATCTCCCAATGATGCACATATACCAGTAACCTATTTGAATAAAAATATCCAAATTTCTACAAACAAATGGTCGATATTAATGCACTGTCAAAATCTCTGCCAATCATTTTCTTTTTATGATACCATTTCATGCAAACACAAATGCCAAGAGAGAGTTGACTTTCATTGACTTGGTGATGGACAATATCACTCCAAAAAGGGTCTATTGGTGCAGTTTATTTACAAGCATTACAAGCACCATTGAGTCTTAAGCATGGTACTCTGCAGCACAATATGTATGTACCTGCATTTTGGTATGCATCAGCATGGCAGTAGAGAAAGTATGGGAAAGCAGCACATCCATACACTAATGACGACACAGACACGTAAATGTTAGGCACACAAATTTCTGCTGAACAATGCTATATACGAGACTTTTGTGGAGCACCTAGCCACATTTCATCTTGGAAAGACTGGGGCCAAAAATTAAACCTACTTGAGCTTAGATACACATGTTTAGGAGGAAAAAATGCAGTTAGGAGTTATGCTTCAGCACTTAATTTTGAAGAAACATGTAACATGCAGAATAAAAGAGCACAGCAGCAGCACCGAAGTGCTCCCTGCAAAATAAAGGAATACAGTCTTGTATATCCTCTGCAATCAAAACATGGTTTGCATATACAATGTTTTATAAGAATGTCTGGCAAGCATGTACAAAAGCTAGAACTCTACGAGCCCTGTTAAACATTCTTTTTCTAGCACACAAGTTAGAAAGAAGCTTGCACTGGGCCCCATCTTGAGCAAAGTACAAGGTCCACAAAAAAGCTGGCCCTCTTGGTGTGCAAAATGCAAAGTGGAAACATTTTTTTTTTACACTGAAATTAAACATGGAAAAATAAACCACTACATTATGTACCCACAGAATTTCACTGCATTACTCAACACGGCAGCCTTTTTTTTTTCCTGGAAAGAGCAGATGTAATACTTCTAACATTAAGCACAAATGAAGCGACATTCTAGCTAGCACAAGGCTTATCACAGCGATTTTTACATAGCAGATTTTAACGGAAAGTAATGTAACCTAATCGTAAAGAATGCCTAGAAGGGGAAAATACAGTAAGCTGAAACCAAAAACACAGGAAAAGTCACGCTCAGGTACGTTGGCACTTTGGTAATTTGTCTACTGCTAGAAATTGCAGCATATTCCACTGGTCGTTCTGGAGAAGCTTTGCAAATCCTCAAGAAAGCACTTGAACCTCAGATTTCGAAAAATCTAAATCTGCCAGTATAAAAACATGCTGTTGCACACTGCCATCAATGTGGAAGTTGACAGACACTGCCTGCAGAAAGTGCGACGTGTTAGGACTTGTGGATTGAATTTGTGCATCAAAAGGTGCGACAAGAGGGAGCAATATGCAGCAGAGCCTGTTGATCCGATACGACCACTGGAAAACGAGCGGTGGCTCTTGAGTCAACCAGTGCAAAGCAAAACTTTAGACAGCAGGAAACCTGCTCGGAGTCGGCCAGTGGAATTTACCTTCACTTTTAGCATCAGCACGCGACATTACTTGAGAAATTCGCCAGAAGTTATTCTGTTTTGCATAAGCTACACCAATATGCATTCAATTCAAAAGCACACTTGTCAACTCCGCATGATTTTGCCAGCACAGTTCCATAAACTGCTTCACGAAGACTAATCGTATGCTATGTACTCGCAATACTGAAACAGTTTCCTCAACAAGGCTTATTTCAGAGACTAGTAACTGCATCAAAGAAAAAAATATATCAAGAGGCAAATGGGGTGAGAGATGCAGAAAATGTAGAGTGCGAACACAAATGGTTCCTTTGCTAAACCAAGAGAGGGTCCCAGATGAGCCATGCTGTTTTTCTGTGGGTTGCACAAGCTAGGGCCATAGATCACCAGGATTTGGACTGCCCTTTGACATTCTCAAAGTTTCTTGCGCCAGAAAAACACAGCAGTAGTTCAGCTTGCACAGATGTTGCTGAACAGTGGCTACCTTGCAGTGTCCATGTAATGCTGCCGATGCTTGGACAGCATGTCAGTGACTGTGATAACTTTCTTTAATATGGGCTGCAAGGAGAAAAAAGCATGAAAGCCTTATTTGCAACAGCTCTTCCATTCTACTGCGACTACCTCGTAAAATTAAAAGCAAGAGAATACCCACCACAGAAAACGTGAGCCTCAAGCTAATTGGAAAAAGTAAAAGGAGTTCAAAGAACTCAAAATACAGCTTAGGATAAAAAATAAAAAATAAAAGGTGAATAGATATAATAACAAAAATAAAGATGAAATAAAATCATTTTAAAAACTATCAATGTGCCTTCTGCCAAAAGTCTACAACAGCTATAAACACAATTAAACAGCTCATGGACACAAGTTCAATGACATCTGTTTATTAATTTCTTCATGCAACAAACTGTCTCTGATCAGTATACTAAATGAGCACCAGTGCCTAAGCCATGTTCTATCCACTGGGCATGCAGAACATGTTCATTTCATATGGGATTTGCAGCAGAACTTAGCTCACTGTTCCAAATGAATCCCACACAAGCTTCAATCAAGTTGGGGAAATCAGAAATGCAGCAGTTGATTACAAAAACTGGGTATTTGTGTACGACAGATTCAAAGTGGCATGCGTGCTGTAGTGACTAATTGAGCTACATTGTTCATCTTACACTTGTCCAGGCCAGGAGCTAAAACATACCTTTTCATTGCTCTGCGCAAGCAAGTCATCCTTGTGCATGACGCATATGTGGTGCAGCGTAGCCAAGTCACGAGCAGGGTCGCCAACAAATGTGTCGTCAGGCTCTGGTTTTTCAGGAACATTCTGGGAGCATGTTACACAAGCATACAATGATGGAATCTGCCACATGATATTGCATATATTGTACAGTACTGCAATCAAAGCCAAAAAATAAAGAAATTGGTGAGAAATACCAAAAATTAATTTATTATACTGAAAAGCTTATTAGAATATTGAAGGCTACATTCTGTATGTCACACTGTGAACAGCCACGTTTCTCTGTAGTCACAGCTGAAATGGTGTGCATCACGAATCGAATTAATCATTATATTTATTAATGAAATAATCATGTACCGGCCACCAAAGTTTTCGTTTCTGCAATGCTGACTGGTGGTGCTGTGGATACACTTGCAAATTATCATGCAGGTTCTAAAAATCTGACTGAATAATAGGTCGATGATTGTCTTAATGTTTTTAAAAAAAAAAAAAAAGACAACAGTGCCAATACGACAGTTGTATGAAAGTTAAAAAAATATTTCACAATAAAAAGTTTGTAGCCAAGCAGTTAACAGCGCATGTGTTACCTTCTACATTTCACTGCTTCTAGAAGTCAAAAAATGCTACTCTGGGCTTTGCAATTGGTTGAAACATAGTGCTGCTCGGTGTACTGTCCATGGACTGCTGACAGACATGCTGTTTACCTATCCTTGCATCTCTTATTGTGATAACTACACCACCAGGCACAGGCACTTAGTTGTGCCTTTCCTATCCACTTCAGGTGCCAGTTAAAGGGACACTAAAGGCAAATTTTAACTCAATGTAGACAGTTAAAATTCCATTCCATAAACCTCACAATGCTTGTTTTGTGCCAAGAAAATTCTCAGGTTAAGAGGAGTTTAAGAGAAAATCGTGTCTAAATGGTCCGGATACCTTTAGCGCAATTCAAATCGCCTGTCCTGAACAGGGGAGTGGTGCTGTTGCATATGCCATCACCACTCTTTACTGCCGTCGGTGAGTAAAACGGTGCCTAACAGACAGCGCAAAACACAAACGCGCAGTCATGGAGGAAACCACGACATGACAGCGTTGGATTCGCTGCTGCACCTGCTATCGATCGAGTGGCATGGACCGTTTAGGAATCTTGCGACATCACATGCACATGCAATTCTCTGCTACTTGTAGTTTGTGTCAACTTAACGAGCCAGAAATACCAGCGCAGCAGTATGCTGTACTGAAACGACTGAAATGTGAAAGCGCGAGTGATGCAGAAATGAGCAAAACTGAAACGTTTTGACCGCCCTCATCATTGTCCAGAGTAATGTCAATGAGTTTTTTCTAAACATCGAGTAGAACAGGACAAGTAGCATTTTCTTATGTTTCATAATGCAATGCAATTATCTTTTTATTAGCAGAGGTTGAGTACTAAACACAGAATTATGAGGAGTGACTACGTCATTAGGCTTGCACTTGTATGTCCTGGGTGAGCTGCAAATTGTGTCCTGCATTTACCTCAATTACTCTATTACTAAAACTTTGTTTCCTATAATATTGACGCATTAGACGTTCTCGAGCATCAATCTATCAATTTCGTTTGACTCAACATTTGCCTTTAGTGTCCCTTTGATTTTATCATACACTGTTGCATAGATTCCCCTTGTTGGCAATCCGAAAGCCATACATGTAAGCTGCAGCAGAGCTGTATCATATACGTGATTTAACACCGTAGGTGTGAAGTGATTCACATCGGGGCTTCTCAATGTTTGTGTTGGAGCACTGCTGTGAAATATGTCCTACAGCCAGTGTCGACTCCAGTCATGTGTATATGTAGTCTCACATTTTTAAAGATGCCACTCCTGCCATGTAATGGAAACAGAGGACAATGCAATGGCCCTTTTTTCCTTCGCGTAGTCTGCCTCCCACATGTAGTCGGCATGGCGTTATGCAACTGTAGGACAATAAATGAATGTTTCTCTCTTGACCTCTGCTCCTAAACTCTGTATCTACAAACCTAATATAAATTAGTCATCAAAAAAAAAATGTTCTCCATGACCACACACTGGTGCCATCCCCCCGCAAGCTACCTTCAGACTAGGAGTTTTCTCTAACATACTTCAGGCATGTTAGACAATTTTGCAGCACACATCTAATCGAAAATGTCTTGAGATGCATGCAACATGTTTTAAATTGATTTCTGCTTATAACTAAAGGCACTACATCGTTGCAGACAACAATTCTAGATGCAGTCTCCAAAGGAGCTATTCAAGATACTTACAGCAATGTCATCCAGGAAACGGATCATACGATTTTTGTTCTTGAGTATGAAAGGATTTACAACCTCCATCCAGGGCTCCTGTTCAAACAAGATCAAGAGCAAAAGATACAAAATCCATCTTGGTGCTGCAGTTTTCCAGCCTCACCTTGGCCCCGAACTCAACAAGGTTGGCCAGGTTCTGGAGACACTTTGCCACTAGTATGAGGCTGCGTGATGCTGTCTCTGACGGAGTGTCTACAAAATGACAAAATTCACAAGGCTAATAAGAACGATGAGTGGCGAATCATTACGTCTTGCCTCTCCAACAAAACCCACACCACCTCTGCGCTTTCACAGTCACTGAACTAGCATGTATGTCAATGTTACTACCTTTTGTCCAAGTTACTATTCTCATTCCACATGAAATGAGAATAGCCAAATGCAGCCATGCAGCAATCTATCCATTGCTTCTGTACACAGATGTACCTCAAGCACTATGTGCAGTCACTTACATGTTCCACTGAACGTCCCCAAAGATTTTCAACACAGATTAGTACCTAGAAAGGAGGCCACATTGTGCAACAATGGTTAAACATGAGTAAAGGCCAACTTTAACTTAATAAGCTTCAATTTTCAAAAATTGTCAATAGAGTTATTTTTTTTTCCCTTCCACTAGGAATGCGTTGTTTCTCAATTTAAAGAAACGCTAAAAAGAAAAATCAGCTGAGCTGCATTAGTAAATTACCCTTCTGCAATACTAATAAAAAGAATACTCTCACTGCAAGAGAAAGCTTGGTAAGAAACACAACAACAAAAGACTGGTGGCAACGGCACCTTGAAGTACCAGCTTGCCGTGGCATCTTGGTTCTTAGTGGCAACTGCTAAGGCCTGGTTCACTTCTTACTGGTAAAGATGGGCGACACTGCACTAAGCCAAAGCTTGAACTTATCCCGAATACAAGACAATTTTGAAATTAGTGGCATGATGCTGATGTACTGGCACTATGGTTTTGGCACGAATTTAAAAAAAAATTGAACTTTGAACTTCATTTTCTTATTTTATAATCAACCTAATACTGCAAAATAAACAAATATATAGTAATGCTAGAATAGTTAACCAGTCTTAACTGAATTAGGTTTTATCTTTAGCGTCCTTTAAGTAAAACAATTTTTCTTGGCAGCTTGGTTTAAATGAGGTCTTCATAAATTGCATGTGCACTGTGGGAGATACGGGGTTCTCCTCCGTACTCTTGGGACAAAGGAACGACAACACAGTAGTGCAAACAATCACAAGGGCATTTATTGCACCTTTCATAGATCAATGCCAGCTAGCCGAGTTGCTATCCACGAAACATGCCGATGGGCGCGCGACAAATCTAGAAGTCTGACTCACCGAGCGACCGGATAGCGAGCGAATATGTTCGCCCCATGCTGGATCCCAACGCCTGGTCGTTCGCGTGTACGGTCACGCGAATGGTGGCACGTTCGAAGGCGGCCACGCGAGACAGTCTCGCAGAAGCATCGGACGGCGCCCGCGCGGACGTCCGCACCCGCCGACGATCTCGAACCAAAGACCACGCGCCTTGTCTCTCGGCGCCCGAGTAACCCCGCCGCGGCGCGACCGTCGCGCCATCTCTCGCACCGCGCTTGTACCACTCCGACCGCCGCGGGCGCCAGGCCACGCGAGCCGTGCGGGAAAACAGCATATCAGGGGATGCGTGAGAGTCGCGCATCCCCACATCCCCCCAACCTTAAATCACTTCTTATTCCGGCGAAACATGTCACACGGTCTAACATTAACCCGTGCTTCTCGAACAAGATAGTACATGCAACAATGGTCGCGCAGAAGAAATGTCTACACGCTGTCCATAACGTGCGAGCCGACTGTCCTTGGGTACACCGCTGGCGTCCGCCGGTCTCAGCAGCAGCTTTGCGACTCGACGGCACGATCCCAGGCCAGGACTCCGGAGACGACGACGCAGTAGTCGGTACGAGCAAGCGTCGCTCGCGCCGACGCGCACTGCTGGCAAGAGCCGCCGTAGCTGTCGGTGACCGCCGGCTCTTTTGTCCGCCGCCGAGGGTTGCGAGCTGGATACAGGAGGCCGCCGAAGTCGCCGCGCCGAACTGGCCACAGCATCACCATCGCCCGGGGTGGCTCGATCGTAGTCCGGGGCAGCAGCGCAGACGATGTGCAGGTGACGGCAAACCAGGGGTGACTCCAATCATGCTGCGTAAACTCAACCCACTCGGCAAACACTAAAGTAGTGCAAGGGAGAGGAATTCTTCATGCGCATCGCCCACGTGGTACGATGTTCAACTCGGCTAGCAAAAGATCGGGCAGCTACTCAGATGCTAAGTTCACGTGAACGAAGCTCGCTTCCTTGAGTCGAACGAGTAATTTCAATTCGTGCGAGGCTAAATAGAATGAGGGAAGCAAATTGCAACGCCTCAACGCCACGGTCCACCAGGTTGTGTCCCTCCACGTGCGACAGGCAGCTTCGTAAAGTCTTAGGCCTAACTCGTCGCTACCCTGACAACAACCGGCATCCAAAAACAACACCCAAAATGGGCGCAAAACAGGCAGCCGCGAGGAGACGTTAGCTCCGTGAGGTGGTCCTACTCCGCTCGGTGCACACAGCATCCGAGTTGACGGCGCCCACCGTCCCAGACGGTGTCGGAGCGCCCGGTGCCAGGCCGCAATACCAGTCAGCCCGTAGTGGCACCCGTGGCCTGCGGCCACCCGGCTCCCAGAGCCGCGACTTCATCAGAGTCAAAGAGATAGAAGAAGCTATTTACATAAGAAATTCGGACCACCCACGAGGCTTCCGTACTCACTCGCTTCAGGCCTGGCAATGCTCCGCGGGCGCTCAGCCTCGCTCTCCCAGGATGCAGACCACGTGGCTCTCGTACCAACGAATGCCATTAAAAAAAAAAAAAAAAAACTTGCGAAAAGGCTTAGCATGTTGACAAGTTCAAACACACTACAGCCACCGTCGCCTCTCTCAAGAAAGCACGCCGCCAACGCTAGCGATCATAATCCACGCTAGCCCTACACTTCGATTCAAACAAAGGTCTCGAACGAAGCAAAACTTAAATCTATCGTCCGATGCCCCAAGAGGTCCACGTTGGGCAGCCAGATGTGGGAGATACGGGGTTCTCCTCCGTACTCTTGGGGACAAAGGAACGACAACACAGTAGTGCAAACAGTCACAAGGGCATTTATTGCACCTTTCATAGATCAATGCCTGCTAGCCGAGTTGCTATCCGCAAAACATGCCGATGGGCGCGCGACAAATCTAGAAGTCCGACTTACCGCGACCGCATTGCGAGCGAATATGTTCGCCCCATGCTGGATCCCAACGCCTGGTCGCTCGCGCGTACTGTCACGCGAACGGTGTCCAATGCGGCCACGCGAGACGGTCTCGCAGAAGCATGGTCGGCGCACGCGCGGGCGGCACGTCCGTCCCGCTCGCTTCCCGAACCCAGAGACCAAGCGCCTTCCCTTTCGGCGCCCAAGTAATCCCGCCGCAGCGCAACACTAGCGCCATCTCCCGCACTGCGCCTCAACCACTCCGACCGCCGCGGGCGAAGCCGCCCCGCAGGAGACGAGCTATGCGGGAAAACTAGATCTCAGGGGAGGCGTGAGAGTCACGCATCCCCACAGCACTCTGGTAGACTGCACAGGCAGCACCCGTGTGAAAGTGGCGAGAAAACTTCATTGCTATGCCAGCCTGGCAAATGCAGGCACCGACATATGTGGTGCCTGTTTTAACAAGACAGCACATTCTTCTTTTGCTGTGTCAGCATTTTATTCACATTAACCAGACAGACTCACTGTTTTGGCAGACTGCATACAACACTCCATTTGTAGCAATTAATCACATGCAAGACCAAGCTCTGCAGCTGATTACCTTAGGTCACAGTAGAATGCTAATCCAGCCTGTTCACAATAATATCGCCACCCTTTGCTCAATCAGTACTAGTTCACTTCAGTCACTGAAGAAAGACATTCATTGTACAGCAGAGCAACAGTTTCCAGACAATATAAGAAAGAACTACGGTATGTGTGGAGAATTTACATTTGTTACTGCAAACAGTTGTCATTGATTATCACAAGCCAGTTAAATTTTTCTCAGCCATGTCTCCTTGGAATTCCTTATTCAGTTTTTGCCATACTATTTGGCTGTGCGCTAAAAAGTTAAAAAACTAATCCCTCTGTGATTTATTCGTTTTAATAAATGAACTTTGTAGTAGTACCCCTCCCCTTTTTTCTTCAAATGTTGATGTGTTTGCTAACTTCTAAGCCATTCCTCCTTTAATTTTAATCTTTGTTAAGGTAAACACTGGCCTGTTTTGACAATCTTAATCAGGCACTGTGCTCACTTCTGATTACACCTAGTGTTGCACCGTTCCTGCATCTGTAGGAATTCAGCACTAGTCTCAGCAAAACTTTTTGAGCAATACTCATTCAAACTTGCAGTGTACTTTTTTATATAAATTCACACCATGTAGAACATGGCTAATTACTGAAGTAAATTCAAATGTTTAGCTGGGTAATATAGTTTTTCAATGCTTTTCACTGCTTTCAGTGCTTTCTGTTCCTCGATACATACATTTTCTGTATGTTCATTCCTGCTAGGACTCAAGTTACTCTGCAGAATAACTAAATAAACAAACAAATAAACAAAAGTGAACAGTTATCAGCCACTGCGCGTGTCTTTCAGACATATTTTGCTTGCCTTTGCATGCACAAGAAATGCCACACGAAATGGTACGCACCGCTGATGAGGTTGAACTGCCTCGGGTTCAGTATAGCAGGGCACAGAAGCCGCAGGAAAATGAACCCACTGTAATGCAAGATGGCAAGATATACGTTGAAATGTGTTTATTGCTTTGAAACTTTAGGAAGATTTTTCTTTATTAAGGTCATGTGGGCATAAAAGGTAAATAATATGTGCGAGTTCAGCTCATTATAGAACTTGACTGCAACTCTGGTCTTGCAAAGATGCAGTTGTAGAGTACGCAGATAAAACAAGTTACCATATTCATTCAACTATAAGGCAAGATTCTTTCCCAGAATTTATAGCTTCAAAGTTACTCCACACCTTGTTGTGAGGCTGATAGATTCAGTTATCCTACTTTTTCAATATGAAGACAGCAGTGCAAGCTGTAGTAACCAATAAGCTTTGGTAGGTGAGGCAGTATTTTCCATCACACCAACAGAAAGTGAATGCTCTTGATCATCAATGAGCCATTAAGAGAACAAAGTATCACCTCGACATTTGGCGGAAAGCAGTTTTGGGACATGCCAGAAAGTGACATTTTCTAAGATGTGTTTATTTTATGAAGCTTTTCTGTGTTACAGTAAAACCTCGTTAAACCGTACCCGCTTAAACAGTAGTTTCATTTTAAAAGTAGTACACTAAAGTCAAATCCCCGACTCAGCGGCCATTGAACATAATGTGTTTTGTGTCCACATAAACTGTACCAGCTTAATGCGTATGTATCGGTTAACACGTAGCGTTTCCACTTTTCGTCACGCAAACATGGCGGTGCGTCGTCTCCATCAGGCGGCCCGGCAGAACAACAAGCCTCAGAGATCAGAACAACGGCCTCCAAGTGCTCCGTGCGATTGTGCGTGAAGCCACATCAACATCAACATCATTTCGGCGCCGTGCCATAGAATAAAGAACCGTGTCAGAAAGCATTGTGGCATCGTGCAAATGAGGACTCCCATCATGCCGAAGCTCGAATAAAAAGACCCCAGGTGCTCAACATAGAAGACAAATTAGACATCATTGGTGCTATCGAACGTGACACGAAGTCAGCGCTGGCATGCAACATGGATCTACTGTTGACTACGGTGTGTGGCATTTGGAATGCGAAGAAGTTGCTCGGCAGCGCTGCTACGACCGCGTAGAGATGTCGGCTACGAGGTTCGACTCTTTGCCATCATTGCCTCTGTTGTTGCCGAAGTGTCAACTAGCAACAGTGATGAGGACAACATGGAAAGCAACAGCACAGGCGACTCAGGCCCGACAGTGGCAGAAGCTGCACGTTACATCAGCCTCATGAATGCAATCGTCGCGACGAGAACAGCACCCTGCAATGAAAAAGGCGCCCCACGGCTTCTGCAGTGCTACCGCCCGCATGCATGGAGAACATGCAATGCCAATGAGGAATCTGCCATGCGAGTGTTTACCGAGAAGAAGGGGCTGGCTGAAAAGCTGGTCGCAGCTGCAGTAAGTTTGAGGCCGCTGTCGTCACTGCTAGGCCGCGGCGGCATCAAACGAAAATAACACTTTTGTTGTGCTAAGTGAATGAATACTGCATGTCTTTTTCCTGTTTCATCGCACTCTCTCTGAGTTCCGTTTTTGACAGGTAAGTGGGCGATCTCATGCTATTTCGGTTAAGCAGTACTACCATTTAGTACGTACTTTTTCCAAGCTCTGGCCAACTATGGTTTAACGAGGTTTTCACTGTATATTAAAATAAATCAAATTTTCTTAGTCGTTTAGTCGCGGCACTTCCGCTAGGCACTATTGCAATTTGAGACACAATGCACCATTCAATATCTTGAACTACGCCGTACGACACCCATCACAACTTGGGCGCAGACACAAGCAGGCGCGGTATTCTTGGGTCAACCACTTTCTGAGATACCATCACCTTCACATGATTTGGCACCAGATGCGTCTGGCATGCTAAGCTCCTAATTTTCACGTACTCACAGGAACAGTATTGGCCGTATATCTTGTATACGTTGTACATCCAGTGCCAAGTCATGCAAGACCTCGAAAGGGATAGTATCTCCAGTGATCACCCAAGTATGCCTCCCCAGAATGAGCGAAGTTTTCATTTTGCTACATTCCCATCTTGAAACCAAAAGTAACGAAATGGCACTTCTGGCCGAGTCCATAGGCTAGTCAATCCAGTAGTTGCCGACCAAGCCAATGAGACATGCTAAATCAAGCTGGGGCTAGCAGGCTGCATATTTGCGTGCAATGACGTGCATGTCTCATGAGTCCAATGTTCCTTGCTTAACATAATAAATAACAACATGGTCTTGGGCGACTTTTTTATATATATACTATATATAGTTTTGGTCACTCAGAATGATTAGCAGGCTCCACCCTTGCTGTCTGAGCTGACGAGGGCCGCAATGAAGTGAGAGAAGTGCTGCACAATGAAAGTTGTGAACCCGCGACTGTTCTGCTAGAGCTAGAGAAAGAAAAGAAAGCGGTAAAACTCTCTAAGCTGCCAGAAAATAAAAATTTAGTGCAAGCTCTGATTCTACTTTCGTGTGTCTATAGAGATGAAATGACAATGTCTAAAATACACTGACGCGATTGCATGTAAACGTACGCACAGCACAGCACTCAAGCTTTTGTGGCTACTTGCAGAATCAAGACACTCTTTCTTGAACGTATGGTAAATCTGTTTGTGGCTTTGTATCTGCACACCTTGCGTCAGTTGTCCACTTCACAAATTTGAATGGTGTTTATTTTTCAGAAATAGCAGAGACTTACAGTGCCCTACGTTCAGTTTGACCACAACTGCTGTTGTTTCTTACTAGTAGTAGTAACGTTTCCTTACCTTCTCACATAGCCTTTTCCTTGCTTGTCCCGCCCTTCCCCCCTGTGTGGGAACTGTGAGCGAAAAGTGGCAAGGCTTGCTTTGCAACTGCGCCGGTTCTACTCATTCTATGCCTCTTCTCCCTGCCTCCTCTCTACCATTCTATCTCCCTTCCCTTGGACTTGCACTTCAATAGAAAGGTACACGCTGCACTTTCTGCAATGCTTTTGCGGGGGGGTCACGGATAATTACCGCTGTCAAGAGGCTAATCTGTCGACGCCCAGGGAGCTTCAGAAGGAATTGTGCACATGTGATATGATGCAAAGGTCCAAGCGAGTTTCTCATGTCACCTTTCTTCTCTCTGCCACGCTTCTTCCACGTAGTATATACACGCTCTGAACCACCCACCGATGCAGCAGCAGTAGTGCAAAAGTCGAATGAAGAAGCAAAGAAAGCTTTGGTTTAAAACACAAGCTAGCAAAAGGAAGCACATCTGGTGAAATTCTGAGGCCCACAAATCTCACCTGACAACTCTGGTCTTGACCATCGGATCATGTGGCCACTTGGATGCCACCTTCTTCTGAAGGCAATGACAAATGTACCTCAATGTGCTGAAATATAAAAATAAAAATAAGCGACTATGTGCATAGAAGGCAGCTGGGAGTTCAAGCACAGCCCATTGAATGTACAATAACTGTGTGTGGGCACATATGAACTTTAAATACTGTCGCATGTCCAGTGCTTGTAATCATTTGTTGCTTTTTGCATGTTATCTGTGTTATTGCACTTTCATTCTTGCACAAGATGTCCATGCGGTATCTGTTTTGTCATGAGTGTTAAAACTAGCTTGGCAGTCCCCTCACTAAGAGACATAGGCAAAGCAACTAGCAGCAAATTGCGAAACTGCCGTAATGATTGCTGGCTAACTGAGAATCTCTGCTGACGTACAATGATATCAACATAATTACAGAGATAGCTAGTGAGGGCCATTTGATCCAATAAATGCCAGCCATGATGCAAGCTTCACCTCTACTACTACAGAGATGCACATATCTTTTTGTGGGCACAAGTTCACCCAATCAAGAAATTCGGTTCTTGAAGTTCCTTGTCATCTGACTGCCTGCCTGGGTCCGTCATTTCCTGAATGCTTGTGACCTCCAGCTGACCGGCATATTCATGAAAAATGATGTAACTTCACACGAAATTAGACTACGCTCATGCCTCCACAGGGGGGACTGTGTTTGTACAATATTGGTATTGAGCAATTTGTATTATCTGTACAATGGTCATTATATTCAGCAATCACTTTCAATTATACTTCTTTCACATGACTTGACATAACCCATCATGCAATGCCATGCCATAGCAACAGAAATTTGCCGAAGTCGCTATGATTGTGCCAGTCAACCACTTGACAAAAATGCTTACAGGAGGCAACTTATGATGGTATTTAGAACCTCAAAGTGACACCTAGGCTATGAGAGATGCAATGGGAGGCTCCAAACTGAGACACGCAGAAGAATTGCAGTACAGGAGCATTCTTAAAATCCTTTACAGATAAGAATGTGCAAAAGTTGAACTTTCAACCTTGTGTCCATGGACACAAAGCCACCACAGCAAATGCTTAGAGGCAAAAGGCCCACCCACAAGCCTATTTGATCATTCCTGTGCTCAGTGGTTCAGTGAATCAATACACCGTTGAAGTGATATTAGCTGCATAACCAAAAGTTATTAGGTATCCAGAATGAAGCAGCAAAGACATCTAATGTTAATCTTCCTTTCCATCTCCACAACATTAGAAACCTGGGAGGAGGGCCTAACGAAGCTTGTTTTTCCTCACTGCATTACTGATAGCCTTTACCTGCTAGCATGAAATAGGCGTTTTGTGTGCACTCTACAACATCATAATCAAAAATGAGTGAGTGCCACTAATGCTCACCGGCAGCAATATTCCACAGATGAAAAAATAGACTCAACAATCGAATCCAGCACCGAGAGCAGATGCTCAGCATTGGCACAGGCTTCTGAGGGACTGTCAAGTTTGCTAGGATTCAACTGGAAACAAGGAAACATAGCCAAAAAATTATTTCACAGTATGTATGACACAAGAAAATGACCATAATTCAACAGCTCTTATTTAACTATACGGTGCACTGTACAAAAATATACACCTTGAGCAAACGACAACCTGACATTTGTTCAAGCAACACATAATTTTTGTCTTACACTGTAGTTTGAATAGAGTAATATGGGCAATTAGTACAAGGGCATAAAATAATTGCTGATAGATTAATGAAATCAGACATTCATTATCTTAATATTTAGGTTAGTAACTTTTTGAGTCATTAAAACTAGCATGGCCTAGATGGTCTTTAGCAAACACTAATGCTATGCATCCTACATGTTCATTTTGTTTCTTAGTGGTTGCACGCATGCAATAAGGCCAAACCTCAATACTATAACAAAAATAGATACAATAAATTATCAGGTATATCTAAGCAAATCTAAAAAATTTGTCACTGATATCAGCATGTAACAAATACAGCAGAACCTCATTCATATGTTTTCTAAATAAAAACATCCAAGAAAAAAAACATGCTAACAAGAACAACGTATGATCCGAAGTCCCTAAGAAATTTGGCTCACTCAACAGTAGTTGACATCTAGTTAATACGAAGTGTTGCACGAATCATTGCAGCACGAGACACTAACACATGTTGAGCTGATGGGGCATGAGCAGCCCAAGATGCATGTTGACATTTTTTCGGCTTCAGCAAGGCTGAATAATCACCAAGCTAACGTCTGGATAATCAACCATTCAAAGCGTACAGTATGATTCCTATGGTGCTACACCACAGTGTGCTGTGAAACAGATAGTTGAAGATGCTTATCGGAATAAGGTTGGAGGCAATAGTTGTGATTGGCGAAGTGCAATGACCTGCGAGGAGATCTGCTGGTGCCTGAAGAAGAAACTGAGTGCGTGCCGGCATTTCTGGATGGCACTGGCCAGCGAGCACGGCAGGGAAGCTGCCATGGCGGGCGGCTACTGCTCTCAATCGCACGTGGGTCACGCCTTTTCTTATTCACATGGATCTAGCGGCAGGAAAACATATTATATGATCACAGTTTGGCGATGTATTGAACACTGATGCTGAAAGATTGTGTTTTTCGAGATTCTCCAGTAAAAAAGAATCGTAACTGTATTGGGTCATTTATTGTGTTCCCCATCATGAGCACCGGCGCCGAGAAATTGTATCAAACAGGATGGTATCAATGAGGCTCTACCGTATGTGTAGGGTTGTTTGTTTTCAGGTTCCATATATTTTTTTTAATCGGGGGATAAAAATCGGGTGCTATTTTTCAAACTGACAATTGGGGAGAATTTTTTTTTTTTATGAAACGATTCCGAAATACTTTTTTTTTTTTTGGTTAAATCTACAGATGTACTAAGCAATACACTCAGTTTATTGTATCAGAAGGTATCACGGGCTTCTTAACCCTAACGCGTTAAAATTGGTGTTTGTTTTAAGCTGGTAATCAGGGGGACATCAGGATATTCTAGAAAATACTCGCCAGAATTTGGCGTTTCTTGGAAATGAATCAGTAATGATGACAGTAAAGAGCATTGATAACTTCTGAGAAATGAAAAATTTTATTCACGAAAAGATGGTCATCAACTTTTTACACACTCTTGTTTACATAGATTATCATCTGCATGCGCAACATGCTGGCCTCCATTCGAGACCTGTCCGGTCATTGAATGTATCTCAGCTAGGAGAAAGTTCTCTCGACGACACAGCTTCCACTAGCTAGGCACAACAATGTCAGTGCAGCATTTGCCAGCCTAGGGTAGTGAGCGGTAGAGTTGTGCCAATACTCAATGAGTTCGACAGTTGTGTCTGTGGGGCTTACTTCCAGCAAGTACTGATTGAACTCACTGTGAAGCGAATCTATATCATCGGTTACGGACTTGAACAGAGGTCGGTATTCATCAAATGGCTGCCCCAACAGACGCTTCTGAAATGGATCCAGGCCATCTCCCAACTTCCACAAAGTTAGCTGGTTTTCGTCTCTGTCTGAGACGTTTCGTTCAACAGCGCAGTACCATTTTGTGGTGAGTTTCATGCAGAACTCTTGACAAGATGCTTTTACTAATGTGGCGATGCTCTTGGGTAACATAGACAGAACAGCTCTGGCCTGATCGCTTTTACCAATCATTGTTGAAAGCTCATTGACAGTCTGCTGCAGCTTGATGTTTACCAGGTGATCAAGGCTGGGCATCAGAAGTTTTCTCGCTTTCAAGCAGTTTCTGGGCATATAAAAGGGGACCGAGTGTGTCTCTCATCAGGATTGTCTTTGCATAAAGAACTTCTTTTTGAGAAAGTATCACTCAAATAGCTTCCACTTTGCTGCTATCATGCGAGCTTTCAGCAAGTTCCATTAACGAGCTCTACATTTCTATGGCAACCACAAATGCTATGTAGAAGCTTTGCCATCTATTCGGGACAAAGAAGATGGCTTCTTAACATCAGGTCCAAAGAGGCCATTAGAAGCACAAATTTCGGTGTACTTTTGGTAGAGCTTGTTAGCGTGCTTAAATAATGCTCCAAACTTGATCACTATGGATCGAACTGTTGACATGCATGATAAAGAAATGGCATGGTCAACACTGTCATGAATGAGGTGTGCTAAATCTTTCACATACAGGATTTGGATTCCTTCAGGTTGACAGTTTTCTCGTACCATTTTTCACATGTACTCACTCCATTGAGTCTGTAGCTACAGTCACGTCTTTCCACGTCTTGCCTACAGTCAGGAGAGCCTTGCTGACTACACTGGCCACCGTGTAGCTGTTCATAGCATTTACTCGGTCGACGTCGACCGAAACAACCTGCTTCTTCACGGTTTTTCAGCTATAGTAGCACAGGAGAGTGCTGATAGTGGGAACTACAGTGATATCTGGGGATTCGTCGACGATGACACTCACTTTCTTATCTCGCATATCATTACGGATTTTCACCATGTCCTTGTCAAAAGCTTCTTTCAGGTATTTCAGCCGAAGTCTTTGTCCTGTTGGCATGGTCCTCACGGCCTTGCAGCATTTGCATACAAAGTCCCCCAGAGGTTTGTCCACCTGGTGTATGCTCATTCCACTGTAAGCTAGGGCACGAACAAAGTCATGGATTGTGCCATCCACTTCAGTTTCTTTCCCCTGTTGTCTACAGGACATATCAAAGAGCATCTGCTGAGATGTTCCTGCCTTCTCAGATTTTTGGTTCGACATCTTGAATTTCTTATGACAAGATGACGCTAGATGCTCGTGAATTTGGTCGTAGGGCTTCTTCGCTGGGTTGGTGACCGTCTCCGTGTTGCAATATTTGCACACTAATGCGCGGCTGCCTTCACTGTCTTTCGTTGCGATCTGGAGATCTTCATGCTCTTTACATCAGTCATACGGTGTCCTTTGTTTTCTTCCCATCCCCACGCTGAATTTTCCCGTGCTGCGCACTGGGGCCTTATGTTCATGACAGTGGCTTTGCACTCTGCAGTCGCCCCTGGTAGTCGAAGTGACGATGGAGGTCATGCATTTCATTGGTTAGAGTTCGTACTCTAAACCAATCAGATGCATGATTCACTCCATTGCCAGTTCCCTCTCTCCGGATGGCTGGTGAGTTCCTTGTTAGCAGTGCTTCGAATTTGTGGAGAAAACCTGTAGGAAAACCTATAAGACCAACCTTCTGTCGCTTCCTGGTCACATTCTGTCGTTTGTCTTTCTATCCCCCACCAAAACGTGACCCTTTTATGAAGTCCATCAAATCGGAACAATGCCACCATTCTTGGAATCTTGCTGTTCCTGTCAAAACAGAATTTTGACTATAGTGGCTTCTTTCCAGTCTTTTGTGGGCAGTCGAAAGGGGATATCACAAGCTGCGTGAAGCGTGGAGGTGCAGAACACTACATGGCTCTCAACAAGGTCGATCAACGAGCACGTCTAACTCTCTGTGACGGAGGCTGGCTGAAGAAAAGCGATAACAGGCATTGGGGCCCTCCCTGGTAAAAAACCTGTGCACGAAACATCTTCATCGCTCAATATCTACCCCACCGACTTGTCAACTGTTCTTTTCGCATAAAAGCCATGGAAGCGGGTGCACATACCCGAGACTAATCTACAGAAGGCGAAGCGCAGTTTTCTTTGCTTTTTTTTCGTCCTAAATTTGTTACTCGCTGACTGGCAGCCATGTGCTCGCAGCGTGGTCAGCCTGAAACGTGTTTGCCCCTTTATTTTGCAAGCCTTTTTTTTTTTGGGGGGGGGGGGGGGGGGGGGTGCACGTACAAACTCACAGTGACCTGTAGAGAAAATGGGGATAAAAAAATGCAGCGCTAGAAAGCAATATCTACTCTCCAAGCAGCAGAGTGAGAATGCACCCATTTGTTCATATTGCGCAGCGCGCCCGTAGAGAACGGCGGACCATCAGTGCACGATTGTGCAGATCGCTACTGGGAAAGTCCATTTGGGGAGAAACTGGATTTAACCTGATTCTCCGGAAACATGTTCGAGGTGTAAAAATCAGGTTTTACCCGAAAACGAACGACCCTATGTATATGCTTATGATGAATATTGTATATAATGAAGGTATTTAAATGCTGAATGTGATTTTGCTATAACGAGGTTTGATTGTACTGCACATGCATTGGTTCTTGGCTGTGCTTGCAGTATGCCAACTGGCAGGCAGACTCACCTCACAAGACTGCCTCCCATCCATTACACGAATTATAGAGTCATAAACGGTGTGCTTCAGAAACTCATGGCCTGTCGAGCGCATGTATTGGTCCATCAGCGTCGTTGTCAATGACGTAGTGCGAAACAACGTTGATGTCTCCTCTGCAAATATGAAGAGGCAGTTTAACAAAGGCACCTAAAAGGCACATTCAAAGAAATAGGTTCATTATAAGGTTAACAAAAAATCCTTTGTGCCACAGTGACACATACATTTTATGGAGATGCACTTACTGTTTTGTTTGCTAGATCTGGATAAATTATAACTGTCTTAGAAACCTATTCATTGCCAAAATGATCACTAGTGTAGCAGGGCTGCAAGCCTGCTCATGTAAAAGAGCAAGCATGTTGTTGAAGGAGGTACAATGAGCATATAGTTCTCGCAGAATGAGACGTGACAGGAAAACTTTAAGTAGGACACTCTATACAGTAAACTCCAGTTAAATCGAAGCTGTAGAAATTGCAAAATACTTTGATATAAGCAGTTTCAAGATAAGCAAAATCACGAAAACACTAGAAGCCTGACACATAGACCACATGGAGCCTTTCCAAAATGCCGCCAGTAATATTCTTGGTCACTTCCACGTGCATCAGCACAGCACACCTCGGCGGCTACAGGCGACAGTGTGCTTGGCGCAGAGTGAATAAGGTTGATCCCAATGCAATATTTGAAGCCAGTCATCCGAGCATAACCGGTTTCAGACACCCAAAAAGCTGATGCTGCTACTTTTTGCATAGTAATAAATTGCGGACAATTTCACTTCGAAAACTGGAACTGATTTGTGGAAGAGTGTAACTGGCACGCCTTTAACTGATGCCCACAAGTGACATGGCATTCACGTCTCATCGTCAAGCAAGTATGAAACAAGCATCCTTAACAAGCCAAAGACCTCACTGAAATGCTCTGGGCTCACATGGTGACTTCTTTTGGGCAAGAGTGACATGTCATGTCGCTACGAATCCAGTCACTAAAGGACATGCGAACTCTGATTAGGTGTTTGAGCCAAAATTGCAACAATGTCACACATAATTCAAATGGTGAAAGTGAAAGTACAGTAAACCCTCGTTATGACGAAGTCAGCAGAATGGCGAAAAAAATTCGTTACAAGCGGTAATTCAATATGAGTGACAACTCGAGAAAAGCTGAAGCAGTCGCGCTTTAATTGCACTAAAACTGTGAGGAAGTAAAAATGCAATGTATTCAGTGAAGCAAAACTTTATTCGGGTGCAAGAAAGAGAGTGAGCTTTGGCTGTTTCAAGTTCTTACCGGGCGCGAGCAACCCCTGCTCTAATTTGACCAAGCATTGCCCGATGCTGTGGTTGCCACCCATGCATTCAACTTTATTTTGCAGCAGGCGTAGGTGCTCCCTCATCTGCACCATAGTTTGCACTTCATATGGCTCTTCATCCGCCGGCTCTTCGGGGCCACCAACAGTGTCAATTAGTATCTCCGCATCCATCACTGGGGCGACCATGGGAGCAGCAGCGTCAGCCAATGTGAATGACTCGAAGTCGCCTTTTACTTCTTGGCCAGCAATTTATGAACAGCCTCGTACAGATCGCTGTCGGGTCATCATCACGCTGGCCATCGTCAGGGTCGCTGACGACCGCACGGGAAAAGCCAGCATGCGCAACGCAGTTGGTGACTTTCAAAGGTGCGAGTTCTTTAAATGAAAAGTTCAGCAAATGGATCACACCAAGCAAATCAATGTTGTTTGTACCTCTTGCTGGTGTCATACGCTGTGAGCATGCGCTGCAAAAGAGCCTTGCGGCACAGCTTCCGGGTGGTCTCTATGATACCCTAATCCATCGGTTGCAGTACCGCGGTTGTGTTTGCAGGCAAAAATTTCACAGTGATCATCTTGAGGTTGTTGATCTTCCCATGGCTCAAACAATTGTCAATTATGAAAAGCACTTGCCAATCATTTGAGTCAAACCATATATCCAGAAGGCGCACATAGTCTTCAAAACTAGCAGCAGTCATCCATGCTCGCTTGTTACTTCTGTAGATACATTCCTTGGGAATAGTTGCATTTTGGAAGCACTGCGGGTTCTCCGCCTTTCCCAGTATCAACAAGGGAAGCTTGTCCTCGCCTGTTGCATTGGCACCAAACAGCATCATGACACGTTCCTTGCTCTGTTTTCCTCCGGATAAGGATCTGCCAGCGGTAGTGAACGAGTGATTCTTGAGTGAGCGGTAACATCTGTGAACGGTAACATTGAGTGAACGAGTGAACGGTAGCATCTTGTGGAAAAATGCAGGTTCATCTAGGTTGTAGATGTCTTTGTCTTCATACTTTTCAAGTAGAGCTTGGAGCCGATGTTGGCGCCACACATCTACAGTGTCACAGTTCACGGCTGTGCTTTCACCAACGATCAACTTTCCGGTCACAACATGTTGTTTCTTGAACCGCTCAAGCCAGCAATTGCTGCACTTGAAATATGGAGGGCGAGAGCTTCACCTTTTGCAGTAAGTGCAGATCTATGTACGGGGAGATTTGCACTCCTGGCATTCTTCAGCCACTGTAGAAGTGCACCTTCCACTTCGGGGTATTTTGAATCGCGATTTCTCTTTCTTTTTGCCGAGAAGCTCTTCTTAAAGCCATCCAGCACAGCTTCCTTGTTTTTCAATACAGTTGATAAAGTAGACGGCAATATGCCAAATTCCTTCGCAATGTCAGTTTTCTGCCGGCCACCATTTTCCACTTCTTTTATCAACAGAACTTTCTGCTCCAAAGTCAGACACTTTTGCCCGGAGACTGATGGAGCCATTTATCACTGCAGACCACAAAAAAGCATACATGAGGCATGCCCAATTTAGCACTCTAAATAACACACAATCACATGGCCTGCAGCACAGATCTGAATGCACATGCTGTCAGAGCCAAAGCGACTGAATGCGGCGGGTGACACAAAAGGCAGAAGCTTCAAAATGTCTTCGGGGTATCTCGCTTTCCTCATCAGTGCGCAAAGGTGATGGCGACTTAGCAATCGCGAGCCTGGCATCGGCTTCATGTGTAGCAGAAGAAAGGTGATCGGAGTTGTTGAGACCAAATGCAGGAACCACAGAAGCGCACCCGCTGGTAGAAGATTGTGCTCGTGAGGGCAGGTCGGAAGAGGGCAGCTTTGGAGGAGCAGCGATGTTGAAACTGGCAGCGAGGAGGCGAGGAGTTGACATGAAGGCGAGTGAGAGCAGTGACTGGTGTCCAAACGGCTTGCAGAATGGAGAGCAAATGAGGAGGGGAAGGCAGTGGCCGCTTTTACAGAGTGGTGTGGAGGTCACGGAAGACTTTGAGAGTATCGCAGTGGAAAGCACCGCAAATGCCATGGCTCGAGTCTGAGGTTGTGTTTGCTATGCTCAAAAAAACAATTAGCCGCTCATTGTGGGTACGCAGCGCGATCGCGAAAACTGAACGGTTTTGCATTGGGGGCTTTGCATTACTATTACTCGGCAATTTTTTCTTGAGGTGAGCAGCCGTGATGTTTACAAAATGAGAGTTTTTCGGAGCACCATTGTCGACAACACTGTGCTAATTCTACAATGCGAGTGTCGGTGTTCGCGCACCATTGCATCCGCGCCATAGAAAAATGTTTAGGAACAAAATTCAATGACCCTGCTATGCATTTAGACCGTTTGTCTAAAGTTGGATGGTGTGAATTTAGCATGACCGGCTTGAGAAAATTGCCGGGGAAACACCAGCTTGCATTGATCTGCCATGTTGACAGCCTGACTCGCCGCTGGCAACACTCTGATTTTTCATGTTTTCAGCAAGTTATCACTTTATTTGCACCATCATAAGTCCAAATAAGCTAGAGACGGTGTTTTATTGCGATACAGGCTGATTACGGTGAGCGGTGAGCAAATTTCAAGACCGGCGTCCCCAAAGTTGTCTTCCCGATTTGTTAACGTGGCTCCTCGCGTTGAACATGGCACTTATAATCAGAGGGCCACTTCTTTTATGATTTTCGGCACATTTCAGCACCAGAAGTGCTCTGTACAGTGGTAAAACTTTGCTCATCGAGCGCACCCCATGGATTGCTATGGCACAAGTCTGCCCACGGTCGTTTGGTCATTTTTTGGCATCCAAGAGGCCGTGGTTTTCTGGCATTGCAAAGCGTCAGGAAAACTTTATTTCGTGTGGATTCTATCATGGGGGACACCAGCGATGCGAGTGCGACCGAGATTAACGGTTCAGGCGTACTGCACCATGGAATTTGAGAGCTTCTGTTCACTCCGCAGTAAACAGCTGCAAGCACTCGGCACTTGCTTGGTACACATTACTAGACAGTTATCGGTCGTGGGTTTCGGATTTTTGTGGCCTCTTCTGTGCCTGCATGAGACTAATTCGTCGGCAATATTAATTTGACACCACATGTGCAAAAAAGGTCGCCAAAGTGGCGAGCGTTCGCTCGCCACTTCACTCTAAGCTGGTCAGGCTCTTCATGCACTTCGAGTAATGCGGCTTAAAATGCATGCGTTTGGGTCGAGACCGAAAGAAATTTCGAATAAAGCGATATTTCGATGAAAGCGATTTCGTTGTAACGAGGGATTACTGTATGTGCATCAGCGCTAAATTGGCACGTTTCATTCCATGAGCATTGCACTCTTCATTCATTATGCCAGATGAATGTAAAAAGCTGTGATGAGAAATCATCCCACGTCAAGGATAAGGTCAAAAGCAATAGGCTCGTAGGATCAAAGATAGCCAGTGCACATGCTTGATGATGATGATGATGATTTATTGGCATCCCCTTTGAAATGGGGCAGTGAAAGATGGTCACCTAGCCTGCTTGAGTTAATCAGGTACGCTATACATGCTTTTTATTTTAGAAATTTTGTATACATTTCCTTAATCATTCTTTTCTCTTCCTCAAAACTTCTCTATCTACCTTATACTGTTACACACGCCTGTACTGGATACAGCCATATCATGCTCTTCCCTGCTTTTTGACAAAGGGCCTCTTCCCAGCCTTTCTTTATCAGACCATTATCACCTTGTTGATGTTGGTGTAAGCTAACCAGTAAAATCCAATGTTTCTGTAGCACGGTGCTTGCGTTTTGCTATACAGAATTCAATTTCTCGAGTATACTAGTATGCAACATGGCAAACAGCGCAAACGATGAAACAAGTGAGACAAACATTTGTTTCACTTGTCCCATCTTCTGTGCGGTTTGCCATGTTGAACACAAGCCAACTAAACCAGCTTAGAACATTTGAGTAGTATGCAGTTTTGCCACTATCAACAATTCGAAGATTTCACATTTTGTCTCTCGCATGGTTAACCAAACATGCAATTAAAACAAGACAAATACTTGCAGCTCTTGAGTATGCTATTGTTGTGCCAGTTCACTAACAAGCCAGTAAGTTCTCCCTGTGCAAAAGGCGGGAGTTCAAAAATAATTCATGCGCTCCACATGAACAGCCCGAACAGCCACATGTCTTGGTACTGCCATATCTTGAACTTGCCAATCATACTTATGTCTCCAGCTTTTCTACCTCTCTATGCATCGCAAAAGTTGCAATGCTAAAGTTTGAGAACAAGAACGGGCGAGAGAAGAAAATTCCCACTTATGCCAGCACACACATGCAACCAGGTGACAGCAGATCATGAAAAGTACAGAAATAAGTTGTAGAGAGGGGCACATCGACCGGAACAATTCTTTTGGCATATTTTTTAAAGGTGCAAAGTATACAAGGTAAAGAGCGATTAGGACACAAACACGTGTGTGTGTGTGTGCAAAAATCAAACTTCCTCTGCTAACCACTATCATTCCTGGTGACAATTCCCAATGCTCTGAAAATTTATTACAGTATATGACTGCACCATTTTCGCCCTTCCTGCCTAATCTTTACTCCAGAGCCATCACTTTCACTACTTGAAAGACAACACAAAAGACGTGGCTTCGCAATGCAGCTGTGCATACATGAGAAACACCAGACCAGAAAAGAGAAGCGAGGAAAGAAAGTGGGAATCACCCTCGAGGTCGATCTCCCGGTTGTTCATGTCCCTGAGCAGGAGCGCTTCCTTTCTCTCGTAGCGGAACACCCGGAGTACGGCACTGGCCAGGGGAGTGCGATCCTTGTGGCATAAGTCTGCCAGAACGCTCACCAGGTGGAGCTCTTCATCCACCACCAGCTGCCACACACCATGCAAAGCAAAGCACAGAGTCATTTGAGCAGCGCAGGCTGACTGATTGCCACACATACACACACTAACCTTGCCGTGTGTGTTGAAGACACCATGCATGTTACATACTCAGGCTGCATTACTCAGCCCCCCCTAAAGCTTCAGAGGTTGTAACGCACTTAAGCATCACAATTCCAGAGTGCTGCTGCAAGAGCTCTGCCACAGGGCTCAGTAACAGCTGTTGTCACTCAAATACAGTTAAGCCTCCATATAAAAAACTTCAGTATAATAAAATTCTGAATATAACAAGGTATTTAACCTTTCATAGCTTCTTGTCCATGTATGTTATACTTCAATATACACAGTTAATTACACAGTCTGTTAATACACAATTTCAAAATGGATAACAAAATTTCACTGCAGCTGCGAAAGGATACTGAGACAATAAATGGAAACTTCTGCAGACACAGGTCGTCAAATGGTCGAGCTACATGCAGCTGCTTGCGAAAGTACCTCTCAAAACGCATGCCATGTGACTGAAAGTGAACGCTTCGAGCAGCGTCATGATCTGTATGTAGTCCAAGTATGATCAGATCCTATCGCTCGCCATGCATTGTGTGCTTTAGGTGCAAGTGAAAACGTGCAAGGGTGAGCTGAAAAGGATGATGATTTGAGTGCCTCACACACCTCCTTGAAAGCTGTGTACTCAGCCAGCGGCATGATGACTTCATGCACATAGCGGATTCGCACACGTAGGGACCCCCAGTCCTCACGAATGGGAGGTGTCAGGCCACCCAAAGAAAACCACTCTTCCGTTTCTTCACAGTTAACCAAGCTGTCCAACTCGACTGTAACTTCCGCTGAAACGTGAAAAGTGGCACAGCCAAGGTTAGCAACAAATAGAGCTGAAGGACACTGGTAAAGGCACGTAGGCATGCAAAATCACAGCAGACTAGGTGTTGCTTACCCATTTCCATGTCTTTTGACCTTTTCCCTTTAGTGTAAAGAGTAATGGTGAAAGATGTGACATCTGACGGAAGGTCCCTAGGGAAGCATGACAGTACAAGCTTAAGTGATGGTCAATAAATTTGTTTAGAATGTTTTTATGTGGGCCACATACATTATCGGGATGGCCTCTCATGGCCTATTTCATGTAATAACTTAATGAAAAAAAAGAAAGAAATTCTACATTCATCTGACTAACAAAGAAAGGTGGCAGGCTTGATAGCTGGGCCAAAACACAATGAAATGTACATTTTAAACCACCTTAACAAACTGTTAGCTCATGCCATGTTTTAAAAAGGTGTTTGTGTGCTATGGTTATCCAAAGTGTTCAAGTAGGGATGTGTGAATATTCAGAATTTTGAATATGAATCAAGTAGTTTTTGCTATCTAATCTACATCTGATCAGAGTATTCCTATTCAGAATAGTTTCATATTCATTTCTGTTAAAATATACAGTACAACAACATTTACAGGACTCTACAAAAAAAACAAAAAAACTCTGATGCAAGTAGTAGTGACTGTTCCGAATTATTCTGCTGCAGGAGAGCTGCAGTTGCTGCACAGAGGTAGCAGTCTCTGAGCAAGTGCATGAAGCATATAAGTCTGCTCAATAATTTAGTCATTCAATAAGAGTGCCTCGCCTTCACATAGCCTGTAAATTAACTGTCTTAATTTAGCCACAGCAAATTATTTTCTGGCTACTCTCACAATGTTTGCATCCCTTTAAAATGATGTTTAATGCTACAGTATTACACATATCTCGTTCAATGAGTGCAACACTGAACATGCTGCTCCTTTGTTTCTTTACTGTGATTATCATACAGCACCAAAATGTGATCACCCCCCTTTCAGTTTTCCACTTTACAAGATCCCAAGCTCACTGTACATGCAGTAGTGAACGGCATTGTAAAAATCAAATAATGCAAATGTGCCTTTCTTTAACCAAACTGACTCAAAGCAAGCTTCACATTTTACTTTGTTTAAAAATTAAAGAATACTTAAGATTAGATCCAATTTCTTAAGGTCATCTTTTTTTTATTTATTCAATACTGCCGGCCGCCTTTTGGTAGCCAAGGCAGGAGTGGGTACATGACGCTTTACATATTAATGGTCCATCAAGAAAACAACAACAGTAACAACTACAATAAAGAACCACATAGGCACACAGTAAGGTTACTGCGAAGCAAATCAGGAACAAACAAAACAAGACGCAAACGCATTACATTCAAATCCGAAAATAAAGCATTAAAATAACGAAAGAAAACCCGAGCGCACAAAGCTTATTGGCTAGAACTGACTGCTGAAAAAAATGCATCGGGTGATGATAAGGTGGCCACATCGTGGGGTAACTTGTTCCAGTCTGCTATCGTTCTTGGAAAGGACAGCTTGTATGTGTTGGTTCTGCACTGAGGCATTATAATTGTTTTGTCGTGTTTGTGCCAAGCAGCTAAGAAGATCAGATATCGATACCTGTCTTCCGTAGGTGTGGTGTATAAATCGCAGTGCCTTTCTCTGAACCCGCTCAATACTTTTCACATTCGTTTTAATGTGTGGATCTCAGACCACGTCAGCATATTCCTGTAGAGGACGCACAAGTGAAGTATAAGCTACGAGTTTTGTTTTAGTGGTTGCATGTTTTAACCAATGTCTTATTAGCCATAGTCTTTTGGATGCCACTGAAACTATGTTTTTAATGTGGGGGCTCCAACTGAGGTTTGAGCTGATCGTTACACCAAGATACTTAAATTGCTCTACTGGTTCGAGAGAAGCGCTATTAATTTTGTAAGAATACTTCAATGGATCTTTCTTTCGGGTTAAGGTCACTTGTTTGCATTTCGTGACATTTAACTTCATCGACTAGTTTTGGCACCAATTACTAACAGCACACAAGTAGTTATTTAAAATGAGCTGGTCACGTTCGGTAAGAATTGTATGATAAATTACGCAGTCATCTGTAAAAAAACGGGCCCGCACAGGAGAGTCAAGCTTTAGGTCATTTAAATATATAAGAAAAAGAAGTCGCCCAAGGACTGAGCCCTGTGGCGCTCCTGAAAATACTGGAGCGATGGGTGAACTTGAACTGGATATCTGGACGTACTGTTGCCGGTGAAATAAGTATGAATCAAGCCACTGCAAAATTTGTTGATTCTGTAACATGTGTCTAAGCTTTAGCAAAAGTCTGCCGACCGCGTACTATGCAGTACGCGGTCAAAGGCTTTTTCAAAGTCCAGAAAAATGGCATCTATTTGTCCTGCTTTGTCAAGGATTTTGCAGGAATCATTGGTAGTGTGAATTAACTGTGTCACAGTAGACAACCCGCGACGAAATGCATGTTGAGCTTAAGAAAAAAAATTGTTGTCTTCCAAGAATGAGGCGATGTGTTTAAAAACAAAGTGTTCCATCACTTTACCTGCAGTGGACAACAAGCTAATTGGCCTGTAGTTAGCAACATGGAACTTGGTACCAGATTTGTGCACAGGAATAACCTTAGCCAGTTTCCAATCACTGGGGACGTCACCTTCTCGTATACTAATACGGAAGATAATAAAGAGGAACTTTGCACACCACTCCGCGTATCTGGAAAGAAACGTGTTCGAAATACCATCTGGTCCAGATGATTTCTTTGTATTCAGGTGTAGAAGGGTGAAAAAAATGCTTTCTTCGCTTATGCTAAGATCAGGTACCTGGAAGCTGTATCTGACATTTGTATCTAACATTCATCTTCAATGCAAAAATAAAATTTTGCTATTTGAATACATCAATTTCTAAGCAGTAGTTTCTGACCCAAAACCTATGCGTGCGGTTATAAAAAGGCCGCTTGGCTCCAAACAAAATATTTTTTAATTTAAAGTGCAGTTTCTGGCCATAAGCTGTGTTGGCTATCATTTCATTATCATGACAGATATCTATCAGTGATATAATCAATCATAAAATGCTCCTAAGTGCTGTGAATTTAGAATTTCGTTTCCTTAAGACGATGTAGTAGAACCATGGTGTAAGAAGCGCACAGAGAGAGGTGTTGACCCCTCGCCGCGTGCGAGAGCGCCGCCCGCTCGCGGCCACAGTTTGTTCGGGGGTAGCGAGCCAGGAGAGGGGGCATGGTCACAGCCGACGTAGAGGGCGCTGTGAAATGCAGTCCCAAATCGTGGCGAGCTGCCACGTGTGTGCTGCACTACCGCGCAGCTGTTTTTGCTTGTGCGGCTGCACTTCCTTGGTGTTTTGAACGCATTTTTTTATTCCCGTGTTTGATAGCCTTGTGTTCAGCTTTCATCGCCACAGAGGCTCACCTTTGGTGGGCATTGCACAGACAAAGGAAGCAGACTTCTTTTTTTTTAAGACGTGTTTACAATGGGAAGAAAGTGTTTCGTCCCGAACTGCAATTCGGGCTACCGGACTTGCACAGAGTGTGTGCCCCTACTCAAAGCTTTGTCCGACAATGTTCATCTTAAGCAACAGCGCCGTGTGATTCCCAGGGCAGACCGGACTTTGACACCAACCAACCATGTCTGCGCCAAGCATCTTTCAGAGGATGTGATATCCCGGACATACTACGCGAAGCTCAATGAAAAAGTGCTGCTTAATGCAGAAAAGAGGCCCGTACTGTCTAAAGACGCAGTTCCCACCTTATTTCCAAATTACCCAAAGTACCTCACACGGCCAAACAGACCTCTAAAGGAGCCTTTTAAGAGAGAACCTCCTGCACGAGCACCCAAGCGACGTCGGCCGAAAGTCGACGACAAGGGTGCGACGCAGCATCTGCAAGCTTCTTTGCCCGCTGCGAATCCTATGGACTCGGAAACAGCCTTGGAGCCAGCGGCTAAGCAACATCATGTTCAATATGCCGCCTTGACACCATGTTTGGCACTTGACTGTGGCTCAACCAGCGCACCCGCATTGTGATGCTCAACAAAGTGAAACCCAGGTAAGCTAGCCGCTTCATACATGCTTGGTTGCTTTTTCCTTATTTTTTTAATCTAGCCTCAGAGATTCTGCACACGATTTTGTTTTATGCAGGTTGGTAGCACAGTTCAAAATTGTATTGCTGATGGCAACGTCACTGCTAGTTTGTTTCATTTTGACAATTCAAATTTTAGGGAACCAGAGGAATGCCTGCATAAAGGGAAGAATGAACTCCACTACATCATACCTTGCTTCAATCAGGGTAGCGAAGAATGCCAGGTAATCTATGCTGCAAACATTTCACAACTGCTGCGCTGATGTTATTATTTTTACCTTCAGAAAATTTCTCAGACCATTATTTTTCTTGTTATCCTGTCATATCTCAGTTTATAGATTAGCTATATTATTAGTACAGTATTAGCTCTTTCATCAACCTGCATTATTAGCATTTCAAACCAATTTTTCTTTTTTTTTTCTTTTTTTCAGAGTGAAGTTGTCAGGGCTTTCATTCAGCGTATATTGCCGCTGCAAATTGCTTGCTGATCTCAATATTGTAGCTGTGCTCCATATATCAGAACTGTCTTTTAACTTCCACTGTACAATGTTTTTTGTCCAGAATGACACCCCCGGAGATGACAGCATAGCAGCCAGTTCCTGTCAACTCAGCAGCATGAACAGGATGTCTGTTCATCCCAAAGCATGCGCAGGACGAAGCAAAGACGAGGAGCTGCATAGCACCACATCTTCCTACACCCTGGACGAGGAGCCCCTGTCATTTTCACTTCTTTCTAAACATGCATCAAGTCTACAACTGCCCAGCAGAGCATGGGCAGTGCAAGTAGTAGAGAACTTTGGATTGCATGCTGTTGTTTTTTCTGAGCTGGCTTTGACAAACAGTCGTGAACGTAATCGCCCATCTTATCTTCGTAAAACACTAGAGGTAACATCTTCGAGTGACGACTCTCTTTCGGTGAGGACATTTGTTCATGGGCATTCTCTACCTATCGACAGTCTAGGCAGTGAGGCAAGTCTGCATTCTATAAGTGCAGTAGAAAGTGTTGTTCGAAGGTTTCATGACATGCCTGTGTGCATTAGTGGCCCCTCTACAGAAACAATCAATGATATACATCCCGAGTGTGCATGTGTTGATGTCTGTGGAATGTGGCGTCATAATAAATGCACACTGCTTACTGATGAAAAAATATGCAAGGCTTGTGACCGACTGAAAGATGTGCCCCGAATTCATTATGCCAGGTGAAAGAAAAAGAACAAAATGAAGCATGTCCAGCTCATAGCAAGCCCATCAAAAAAGGCCCGAGTCGAAACAATACGCAAAGCGAGAATTGCCTGTTATAAATCTAAGGTACGACTTCTCAATGGGAAAAATAAAGTGGAGGCAGAGCTTGCTAAATGCAAAGCAAAGTTAAGAGAGCTAAATGAGGAATCCATTGAACGTCTTTTTAAGGAGGCGAACCTACCTGAGGCTCAGCAGCTCGTTTTAAAAGAGTGTGTGGCAGCCAGAAAAGCTCAGTCAAAGAAGGGTCAAAGATATTCAGACAACTGGATACTACTCTGCCTGCTCCTACATATTAGATCACCTGTAGGGTACAGGTTTCTAATGGAAAATGAAATTGTTGCATTGCCATCAATTAGAACAATGCGCCGGTACATATATGGCAACAGTCGGCTTCGAGTCCGGCTTTGATAACAAGTTCTTTGCTGCTCTAAGAAGGTAGTTGTCAAAGAAGGACATCTTTCAAAAACACGGTATGCTAATGTTCGATGAAATGCAAGTCTGTAAGAGTAAGCGTGTCAACTCAAATACTATGACATACGTAGGAATGACATCAGAGACAGGAGACTCAGGCGAGCTTGCTGACCATGCCCTGGTTTTTATGTTTTGCCCTTTTGGTGACAGCTATACCCGACCAATTGGAGTTTTTGCGGCCAAAAGTGCAACTAAAGGCACCTTTCTTGCGCAGTTGCTACTTCAAGCACTTGTTCTACTGGAAGAAACTGGCGTCAAAATTCACGGCTTTGTGTATGATGGGGCATCAACAAACAGAAGTATGTGGAGCACATTGGGGCTAAGTGGGAGCCTTCAGGACTGCTGCAACTCCTTCACCCACCCAAGTGATCCTACAAGAAAGGTTTTTGCATTTTCAGACATGCCACACTTAACCAAATGCATAAGAAATCGACTGAAGCAGCAGAGGTACCTGAAGAAGGAAGGCAAATGGATAAGATGGGAAGACTATTCTGCAGTTCACAAGGAGGATCAGAACAAAGCTGGAGGCCTGCGGATGTGTCCAAAGATTACTTATAGCCACATCTACCCAACCATTTGCAAAAAAATGCGTGTGAAATTGGCAATGCAAGTCTTCAGTCGCTTCATGGCATCAGGCATTAAATTCTACAGAGAACAAGGTGTACCGCGGCTTGGCGGCAGTGAGGCGACTGGGGAATCTACTTTAGTTCTGAACGATCTCTTCGATGCATTAAACCGTCGTTTTCCTGTGGAAGGCATTACAAAGCATAGTTCAGACCTTGAAGTTATCAGCCACGGCATTGAATGGCTTCACAGCTGGGAGAAGGAACTTCAGTGTGGCTTGATAAAAAAAGACATGTTCTTCACAAAGAGCACATCTGAGGGCCTTCGGGTCACAATAATATCCACAAAAGAACTTTGCAATGCTCTCCTGCATGATTACAGTTTTAAATATGTCTTGACAAGCAAGATGAATCAAGATCCAATTGGATGTTTATTTGGAAGGATAAGACTGGCTGGAAACCAGAACGACCACATGTCAAAGCCTACTTTCTTGCAGGTGTACCAGACAGTATCCATTTACACCCTCCTCAAGCCTCCTAAATTTGGCAACTGCAGAGTAGTTGAGGGAGAGAAGCCGCTACTCGACATATCCGATTTCAGGGCCCTTATAAACCCAAACAATGTCATATCAGCAAATGACTTTGTAGATGAAGTGAAGCAGAAACTCGACAGCCTTACGTGTGTAGAGGACTGGGAATGTGATGATGTCATTTGCCAAGCGATGGGCAGAGCAGAAACTGAAGTTGAAGACTGCATAGTTTATTATTTAGCAGGATTCATTTGTAGAAAAATGAAAAACTTCACCAGCTGCTCTACATGCAAGCCAGCGTTCAGTACAGAAAAGAGCACTTCCACTGAAGCAGCACTCACGAATGCAAAAACAAGAGGAGGTCTTGCACACCCGAACGTGCACCTTTATAATTTACTTCAACAAACAGAATGTTTGTTTGTAGCATAAGCAGATGCCCAGACTGTATACTGGGACACAACTGATGGTGTCCTAGACACATACACGATTACTTTTCCCTGTGAAGAGCATAAGGAACAAACCGTAGCTCAGTTGCTGCATTGCTATGTTACCATGCGAATGAGGCAGCACTGCAGACATGTCAACATGGGCATGAAAAAGAAGGCTCAAGAAAAAAAGAAAATGGCCAAGCTTTGCTCATCATAGCCACAGTTTTCACGCAGTGTATGTGCATCAGTCATGCAGTGTATGTGCCAGATCTGTCTCCGAATAAATAGAAATACAATTTTCCAGCTCATTGTGTGTTGTTATGATCCTCCAGCTGGCGACGCGCTGTGTGGCCCACCAAGGCCACAAACTGAAGAAAAGCACGGTGCCGCACTGAGAAACAGCCTGCGGGGGCTTCCCACGTTTCATCGAACGGAAGAATTCTTCCCGGAGAGGGACGCCCAGCGACACCAACGGATTACCAGAACTTGAAGAAAGAGCGGCCGTTCGGGGGAACAATGGGATGGGGCCATAAAGCCATTACCCGCATCCGTTAGGAGCCAATTCAACAGTAGCGAGCGGTGCTGCTGTATCCAGCTGGTGCTCTCGGCGCCGAACATGCCCAAGGTGTTTTCGAGAAGACCAAACCAACCAAACCCCTTGCACTTCAGCTGCTGCCACGGTGCTGCGCTACAGAACTTAGATGCAGGATCGCTACGTTTCCTCGCCCGTTCCCACGGCCTGACACAGGCAACAGGCGACACCGCCTCTTGGGAACGATAATGGGCTTTGAGTGCTTCGGTATCCATATGACATCATTAACTGCTCTACACCAGATGCTTTCGTATCAGTAAAGCATTAAGCCTGACACATGTATGATTTTATTACAAGTAAAGCATTTTCTTAGCGCTTTCAGTTGTACTCGCGCTACTAAACTCGAAAATCTAGCATAGGCAGTGGGATCTCAAGGCGCCAGCCCACTGATCTGGGCCCGCTAGTCCCGGCGACATCTGTCATCTGGCAGTAGAACTACAGGATGCGCCCACCCGCGGTCGAACATACTATGGACGCGCCGGCAGGCGCAGTGTCAACACCTCAGTATATTCGTACACCGTGAGCAGAACTAAACCAAGAGCAGCGACAGGTAGCACAAGTAACAGCAAATCAACTGCAGATTCAGAAATCGTGAAGTAATTCAGGTACACATCAAGCATCATCTCCCGCCAAAACATTTACAGTAGGGAAGAAGATTTTCTTTTTTTTTGCTTTTTCAGACAATCTAATAATCAATTCCTGTTGCAAAAGTATGAGCTAAAAAAAAAAGACATTTATGGCCCTGAAGGATGAATCCTTGCATTCTAGAAGGTTACTCTGGTTGATACTCCTTGACAGAAGCAGTCAGTGTGCTTCAGTGGCACTGCAGCTATTTTTAAGTGAATAGTTTTTAACTGGCCGACTGCAGCCCCTGCTCGAATGCAGTGGAGTGAAGGTATGTTTCACAAGCGACCCTTTTTGTAGGAATTGTTGAGGAGTGTCACTAAAGCGATATGCTGTCTTTAGTCAAAGGGAAGCACTGTGGTCCACAATGCAGAATCGAGGAAAAGCTTAAAGTCTGGGCCTCTTCGTATTTATTAGCCTGGATTTCCACATGGAATAATGTCGGAATTAAATTTTGTATAAGGATGGAAGCCCATTTCATGCAGATAATGCAAGAGTGACTAATAAAATGCATTGTTCATAAGCCGTCATTCATAGCCTTCAGGTTTGTCAGTTCCCAACATCACACTCCTAAGAACACTTTCATGGACTGTTTTTGTCCCAGGGCACTTCCAGAGTAGATGGCAGGTGTACGTTGCTTTTTAATATGCTAGTACGGCCACCTCTCTGCAGCCACACTCCTAAGTGCAATACTTATGCATGTGCCCCAGCAGTGCAGAAATTAAATGTCTATGAACAGAAAGTGAGCAAACAGAAAATGTCAAAAGCATTACATGGTTTACATCTCCATTCCCTACCGTGCACCAAAAGATCAAAACAGTAGCACCTCGTTCATAATACATTTTGTTCTGATGCCAACGCACACGCAGCACGCAGCGGCTATCACGGAGTATCTGGTGGCTATCACTTTCCCTTCCCCATGTTCCCTTCTCCTTACCCCGTGATCTGGGGGTGTAAAAACAATGCCCCAAGACAATAAAGCTGGCTTTTTCTTTGTTGGCATTAGGAGTGTTGAAGTCTGGTCACTTCACATTCTAGAAAAACACGCAAGAAAAATATGCAACCGGGAAAACGTGCAATCCGAAGTGACTCAACTGTAGTTGACATCTACACAAGGCGAAGCATTACGTAATTCTGTCAGCATGAGACTCCAACACACACCGAGCTAGTGGAGCTCAAGCAGCTGAAGGCGCACATTGTCGTTTTTGCAGATTCAACAAGCTTACATTTGCACTTCTCAAATTTGGCCTGGGTCGGCAGCTTCTTCAGATGGAGTATTTTGGTAGGACATTTTGACATGCCCAGTTGTCGAGAATCATTGCGTCATGAGACGCCACTGCTCATCAAGCTAGGAGGGCCTGAGTGCCCAGAGATACATACCGGTAGTGTCATTTTAAGACAGCGAAAAGAAACCGAAACAAAATCAAGCTGGTGGGCAACGCAGGAATATGATGCCACGATGCCGCTAGACCTAAACACGGCGCTCACTTCGCGCTGCTTTCAGTGAGAACGGCGACACATTTATTGTACAGTGCGCTTCCCATGCCACACGTGCTGTGAAATCGATAGGTGAAGATGCCTATCACAATAGGGTTGGCAGCGTGCAAATACCCGCAAGAAAATCTGTTGATACCGGAACAGGAAACGGGAATGCGTGGTGGCATTTTTCACGTCATACGGGCAGGAGGGCGAGAACTGTGGGGAAGCAACGGTGGCAGGTGCCTACTGCTCTCGATTGTGCATGCCTCATGCCTTTTCTTGTTCACATGGGATCTAGTGGCCGGAAAATATATCACACTATTACGTTGTCATGACGGTGAAGAATTAGTAGGTGGCACAACAGTGAGTCACAAAACTAACTCTTTCTTGGGCGAACCTGTGCCCCCGAAAACAAGTTATACTCAGGCAGAACAATAGTGACGAACACCTCCGTCAATCGTCTAAATCTGATCTACGAGTCAGGCACGTCGGCTATTTATCGAAGATTACAGCATAATGGCTGATGCTCACGTGCCTTCCAGAATGTAAAACACTATTTGTGTCGCACATCCAATCTGATTACAAAAGGTTACGAGGACAACATAGATAACAGATAGAATGAGCTACACCAATCGAGAATGTTGTGATACATGCAGGTGCGTCTTGCGCCAAGGGCAGTAACTTTTAACATTTGTTAGCCGGTGACATAAGCAAAGATGCATGTGAATACGATGGCAGTTGGGCGATATACTAAATGCTGATGCCGAAAGATTGTCTTCCAGGAATGAATTAACCAGTAAAAGGAAGTGTACTGTGCTGGGTCAGTTTTCACATTCTCGATCACAAACATTGACGCTGGCAAATTGTACAAAACGAGATCATATCAACAAGGTTCTATTGTATTCTATCATATGTTAATCATATTTTTATGAAGGTGGCTTTAAAACCAATATTCATCACAAAAGTCATTCCCTAAAATGTAGTTCCATAAGAACAGCACACAATCGCAGACTTATGAAAGGAAGCAAAAAGGAAAACAAAGCTCACTCGAGCAGAAAGTCCTCTTCCCAGATTGGATCAGGTGGGCACTTCACCTGAGTGCGGCACACCTTCACCTAATGCCGACAAGGAATTCGTCAGAGGGTGGCAAAGAAAAAACAAGAATGAAGTGTCATAAACCAAGGGCCAATCAGACTGTATGAGCAACATGGGCGGATCATTGCAGGAAGGTGATGGCAAGTAAAGTACACTATTCATGAAAGAGAAAAGAAAGGCTATTAATGATTCAATTTGGCAAAATGCCAGTGGTAAGGTCAAGCAGTACATGGAATGCATGTGAACATGATGGAATCCAATCATGCCACAGATGGATTTGAGGAGCATGAAAAATATGGAACAATCCTCAAGCTATGCCTGTGACAGTAGTGGGTCATGCAGAGCAGAGGGGAAGGGGTTAAGCAAAGCAGTTGAAAAGTATAAGAGCATCGAATAACAGTTCAAGTGAAAATGGGCCACATGCCACAATTTAGAGAATGTTTGAGAAACAAAGAATGGTGCAAAATAATTTGCACAAGGACTCACTACAACTGAAGGTAGGGAAAAGGGTGCTTTGAATATGTAACGGTTCCCAGCTGAGAGTCAGTCAAGAAAGCAGAAAATGAAGACCTGTACACAGCAGGGGCAGACATGCAATTTCAGGTTGTGCACCTGGAGCCAAGCTTGCAGAACTTCTCATGCAGAACTCTAAAAAGCAGCCAAGAGATCAAACAAGTAAAGTAAATGCCAGTGCATCTTTTGCCATGCAGAGAACAGCAGAGAGTATGTATACACAAGTATCTATAAACAAGTACATATCTATATATTCTGACCTCACTTATCTCATGCAAGGGTTTTGTAACTTGAGTATTCAAAAGGATTAGACGACAAACAATAAGCCATCGAAGTGTGTTGGGGCAGGCAGCTTTTAGAAACACTAAAATATAAAAAGTGCGGCAGGCAGTTTAAAGCCCTGACCCATCGAATAGTGCATCACTGAACCCTAGGTGCATACCAGTACACTTCATCCCAATGTTTTGCACACAACTCTGTGAGCAGTATCTGTACGAGGCCTGTCTGAAAAGTACCCAACCTTATTATTTTATAGAAAAATACAGGGTGCAGGTTGGCCACACTGCGCGATGTCGGAGGAGGATCCGTGATGTCTTCAGCCTGCAGGTGGCATGTCCTTCAGTTGCATCTGCTGTTGTACAGGAGCAGTTGTGTTGATTATTTCGTCTCTGTGCGATTTTGAGTGAGTGAACATGATGGAGCAAATTTAACAAAGATACTGCATAAATTTATGTGCATGATAGCCAAGCAGAAAAATACGCAAGATCTGAACACCGTTTGCAGATAACGGTATGATTCATAGTAGATAAATATTGGGTAAAACCACTTAAAGAAAGGCCAAACATCTGTGGACAGTGAACTGAGCAATGGGAGGCCTTCAAGCCATAATGATGCATTTTCCTTTTTATTTTTTTATTTTTTTAACGAAGTGCGAATCATGATACTGAGAGATTTTCAGCTGTTAGAGAAGTTTCTTAGTAATGGATAGCAACAAAGACGGTATGAATGTCTTCTTAAAGAAAATTTGAGCATGCAGCGAGTGCCAGCAAAATATTGCCCAGAATTTTGACAGAGTAAGTTGAAAACATGGCAACTGCACCAGGATAGCGCCTTTTTCATGTGGCGCAAATAATTCTGATCCTTTGCCATGGCACAGTATTTCAGTGGCTCATCAAGTTCCATAGTATCCGGACATAAGCCTGTGCGACTTTTGGCTGTTCACAAAAATTGAAAGGCACCTGAAAGGAATGCACTTTAGAACCCAAGTAGACATCAAGTGAAACGTGACTTCTGCCCTAGCAACACTTTCTGAGGAGGGTTTCCGGAACTGTTTCGTTAAGCGAAGAGAGTATGTGACTATCGTGTGTGGAAGCAGGAGGGAACTACTTTGAAAAGAATAAGGATGGTGAGAGCACCAGGCGACGCTTCTACTTTTCTGTGAGCATCTTCTATTTTTCTGCGAGCATGATCAGGAACTTTTCAGACAAGCCTTGTAAATCTTCAGAATTTTTGCACTTTGTGCACCCACTGTATTCAACTGTATACTATGTATTGGATGTGTAAATGTTTGCACCAGGTGGGGGTCACAAGGCAGCGTCAGAAATCTTTCGTATACTAGAATTTTCACAAAAATTCACTAATTGCTGAACTATAGGCATCAGAAGCAACCACACTTTGCAATGTGTTACCCTGTTCCATATTCACCACTTACCTTAACATAATACTATGCCTTCATAGACACTGTATGAGAAAGGTGGGCAAGGAAACAAATATCTTTCTCTGCTAGATAGCTAAACTATCCTCTCTGCTTCAATTATCAGCTACCACTAAAATTATATGTGAACGTTGGCCAAATGCTTCCACTGCAGACATCATGACAACGACGGAGGTTAGTCGCCATTTGCCACCAAGGAAAGAGAGACTGCAAGAATTTGCGGCCTTTACACGTTGTGTCACACAATACAATTTGGTCAAGGTTCTCTGGACAATCTACACTTCACATATTGCATAACATGTGATGAACCCGTACCAGGAGGGACAGACAGATCAGGAACAAAAAGACAGTGGGGGTGGGAGAGCTCACCTGGTTGAGGGAAATGATGCAGAAGGGGTGTGGAGCGAGACGCACAGGCAGCCTGTGAGCCTCGAGCAGGGTGAGGCTGAGCGAGCGCACCTGGGAGACAGCTGGCGAGGTGCCCCGGCCAGCAACCCCCTTGGCCAGCTGCGGCACACACAGGGGACTCACCGCACCCATCCACTCCTGCAACAATGATGATGATGATATGTGGTGTTTAATGGCGCAAGGGCCAGGTGTGGCCAAAGAGCGCCATGACAAGTGGGGATGTTGGCAATGTATTATGGAGATGTGACTTGGCTGTAAAGTGGCCTAAAAATAGTTGCTGTAAAGTGCATAAAATCTACGTGATATAAAATTATGGCGATGACTAATGACGAATACTATGAACATTAAAATCCATCGTAAAAGAATGACATAAAATTGAAAATATATGAGATGGTAAAAGTAGCTGGAGCACTGTTGCCTCACCGGGGCCCTTGAAACACAAGGGCCTAGAGGCACGTGCTATACGAAAGAACTATCACAGCGCCATCCTCTGAAGAGAGGAGACGCTACGAACATGTGGGGCTAACAACATGCAATACAACATCTTTCAGATAACTTAGGACTGCATTGGTGTCAAATAGCGGTTCTGGGCCGAGTAACATTAATGGGTGAAGGGGAATGTGCTGCCGGTATGCTAAGGGAAAATGTTTCCTTTCTTTCAGATTCGGCTTTCCGACACTCCAGGAGGACGTGGAGGACGGTAAGCCTCTCCTCGCATCTACCGCAGGTTGGAGGGTCATTTCCGGTGAGTAGAAAATTATGAGTGCCGAATGTGTGTCCTATTCTGAGACGACAGAATAGGACATCTGTCCGGCGGGATTTTGTTACAGAGGGCCAGAATCCTAACTGTGGCTTTATCACGTGGAGCTTATTATTTGTTTCCGCGTCCCATAGGCGCTGCCAGTGGTTCCGTAGTTTCCGACGTAAGAAGGGCTTCAGGTCTGTGACAGGAACTGCAGCGGTGGGATTAGCAGAATGCGATGTAACTGACGTGGCCATCTGGTCCGCCAGATCATTACCTTCGATGCCCCTGTGACCTGGCACCCAGCATATGATGACATGCTGGTTACCTATATACGCTTTACACAGAACGGAATAGAGTTCATTAATTACCGGATTTTTGTGGTTAGAGAATGCCATCAAGGCCTTCACAACACTAAGGGAGTCCGTATATATGACTGCTTTCTGGAGTTTTGATTTCCTGATATGCTTCACAGCCGACAATAGTGCGTAGGCCTCAGCCGTAAAGATACTAGTTTCCGGATGCAGTACGTCGGATTCCAAGAAGGATGGACCGACGGCTGCATAGGACACCCCCTCGCGTGACTTCGATGCGTCTGTGTAGAACTCCGTGCAGGAGTGTTTGTATTGGAGTTCCCGGAAATGCATTTGTATTTCAATCTCTGGAGCGTGTTTTGTAACTTGCATGAAAGATATATCGCATTCTATGTGCTGCCACTCCCAAGGAGGTAGCAGCTTGGCTGGCTGCATTAGGCGGAGCTCGAGGAGTGGGACATGCATTTCCTCACTAAGCTCCCTCACACGCATCGAAAAAGGCCGTCTTACGGAAGGACGATTATGGAAGAGCGTAGCATATGTCATATCGTTAATGGTATTAAAACATGGATGTTGAGGATTAGAGTGGACTTTCAGGAAATATGTTTGGCTGATGTATGTTCTCTGCAGATGTAGTGACCACTCATTTGATTCTGCATATAAACTTTCTATGGGACTTGTTCTGAAAGCTCCAGTGGCCAGTCGGATTCCTAGATGGTGGACCGGATCTAGCATCTTTAGCGCGCTCGGGGCTGCAGAATGATAGATCACAGCACCGTAGTCCAACCGCGATCGGATGAGGCTCTTGTACAGATTCATTAAACATTTCCTGTCGCTGCCCCATGCTGTGTGGGATAACACTTTAAGTAAGTTCATTGTTCTTAAGCATTTGACCTTGAGGTACTTTATGTGTGGAATGAAAGTTAATTTCGAATCAAGTATGATGCCTAAGAACTTGTGTTCTTTGTTCATAGGAATTCGCTGACCATACATTTCGATACTGGGTTCTGCAATGAGCCCTCTCTTTCTTGTGAAAAGCACACAAGAACTTTTGTTGGGGTTGACTTTAAATCCGTTTTCTTCTGCCCATTTGGACACTTTGTTCAAGCCCTGTTGAACTTGCCTCTCACATACTGTAAGGTTGCAGGATTTGAATCCTATCTGTATGTCGTCTACGTAAACAGAATAAAGAATGGCTGGCGGTAACGAGGCACGAAGGGTGTTCATTTTCACGATGAAGAGCGTGCAGCTAAGTACACCTCCTTGAGGTACACCAGTTTCCTGTATAAAAGGTCGCGACAATACATTGCCGACTTTCACGCGAAATGTACGGTTGGACAAATAGCTTTCTATTAGGACGAGCATATTGCCACGGATGCCAATTCCCGACAAGTCTCTCAATATTCCATAGCGCCACGTAGTGTCGTACGCCTTCTCCATATCGAGGAATACGGATAGGAAATATTGTTTATGTAGAAAGGCGTCGCGAATGTTTCCCTCAATGCGCACAAGGTGATCGGTTGTGGACCGCCCTTCTCTGAAGCCACACTGAAAGGGATCGAGGATATTGTTGAGTTCAAGGTAATGTACAAGTCTGCGGTTAACCATTTTTTCAAAAAGCTTACAAAGACAATTTGTAAGAGCTATCGGACGGTAACTTGCCGCCAAGGAAGGGTCCTTGCCCTGTTTAAGAACAGGGACCACAATCGCTTCTTTCCATGTGGATGGGAGGTTTCCCGCAGCCCAAATAGCGTTGAAAAGCGTGAGTAGTGTAAGTTTGGTTTCATCGTGTAAGTTTCTGATCATTTCGTACATGACCCTATCTGGTCCCGGCGCAGAGCCCCTGCATGTGGTCAAGGCAGCTCTCAACTCAGCAATATTGAAAGGCCGGTTATAAGGTTCATTCTGCCTGGATTTTCGTATTATGGGCTTACATTCTTCTATTTGTTTGTATTTCAAGAATGATTGCGAATAATGGTTTGAACTCGACACGCTCTCGAAGTGTTCCCCAAGTGAATCTGCCTGATCTTTTAGTGTTTCACCTTGTGTGTTTACCAAAGGAAGTGAATATGTTTGTCGCCCTTTTATCCTATTAACCCGGTTCCAGACTTTGGCCTCATCTGTATACGAGTTGATACCGGATAAAAACGTCTGCCAACTCTCTCTTCTAGCCTGTCGGCGTGTTCGCCTGCCTTGCGATTTCACTTTCTTAAAGTTAAACAGATTCTCCGCAGTGGGAGAGGCGCGTAGCAACCCCCACGCTTTGTTCTGTTTCTTACGAGCGATCCTACAGTCCTCGTTCCACCACGGGACACGCCGTTTGCATGCCAAGCCATTTACTTGTGATATACATTTAGTTGCGGCATCTATTATGAAGGCTGTAAAGTATTCCACGGCAGCATCAATTCCTAACGAGGACATCTCATCCCATGAAATATTACTGAGAGTTCGGAATTTCTCCCAGTCTGCTGTATCAATCTTCCACCTAGGAGCTTGTGGGGGAAATTCATTTTCTTTAGATGTTCTTAGCAATACGGGGAAGTGATCGCTCCCGTAAGGATTGCTCGTAACTTCCCATTCGAGTTCGAGCAGTAAAGAGGCGGAAACTATACTAAGATCTATTGACGAAAAGGTTCTGTTCGCAAGAGAGTAATATGTGGGTTCTTTCTTATTTAGAAGGCACGCTCCAGAAGAGTAAAGGAACTGTTCAACGAGACGCCCTCGCGCATCGATACGAGAGTCTCCCCACAAGGTGCTGTGTGCATTGAAATTGCCAAGAACAACATAGGGTTCTGGCAATTCATCTATTAATGACTGAAATTCATGTTTGCTTAGTTTGTTGTGTGGGGGTATATAAATCGAGCAAATAGTGATAAGTTTGTTTAGCAAAACTATTCGAACCGCCACTGCTTCAAGGGCCGTTCGTAGCTGTAAATGTTGACATGCTATGCTCTTTTGGATTACAATTGCAACACCTCCCGATGATGCGATTGCGTCATCGCGATCTTTGCGAAAAGTAACATGCTGTCGGAGAAAGTTTGTGTGTTGTGTTTTTAGGTGTGTTTCCTGTAGACACAGCACTTTTGGATTGTGTTTGTGTATAATCTCTTGCACATCATCAAGGTTTCTAAGGAGACCTCTGACGTTCCATTGTATGATTTGGGTATCCATATTTGATGTAAATTAGTGCTGTGTGTACGGAAACGGAAAGATGCCTTAGATTACGGAGCCCTTTCGAGGCCCTGTAATAGGTGTTTTGTTCTTTTTGAAGCGTTCGAGTGATTCTCGACGCTCCTTAGGCGCCTGGTGCGCCTTGAGGATAGGTGTGGTGTCCATTGCCTCTTGTGAGGCGCCGGACACGTGCTCTTGCGAGCGGGAAGTTTTCAGAGGGAGTCCCGCCTTGGAGGGCAAGACCCCTGCGCCCACCAGCCCGGAGGTCGATGGGGCTCCCAGAGGGATTTGGCTGCGCTGGCCTTTGTCAGCGCTGGAAGGGGCCTCGGAGGCTGGCGCAGCCTCGGCTGCGTCCACCTTCGGGGTCGATGGCCCCGTCTGCTGGGTAGGCGGAGCAGCGCTAGCTGCAACCGCCGCGGGGGCAGGTGGCGTAACTGCCGACTCACTGCCTGTGGGTCGGACAGCCGCTGGAGGCCGTTGTGACGCTGCCCCCTTACGCGCCACATCGGCAAAGCTACTCTTAGACTGGTATGACACCCGCCTACGTGCCTCCTTGAAAGATATGTTTTCTTTGACTTTGATTGTCACAATCTCTTTTTCTCTTTTCCAGGACGGGCAGGCACGCGAGTATGCGGCGTGCTCGCCATCACAGTTGACACAGTGTGGAGTCTTCTGGCATGTTTCGGAGGAATGTTCAGTGTCACTACACTTGGCACATGTCAGCCGGCCTCGACAGTTCTGTGAACTGTGGCCGAACCTTTGGCACTTAAAGCATCTGAGAGGATTGGGCACGTATGGCCTAACACGAAGTTTGATGTAACCGGCCTCGACGGACTCGGGGAGGACACTTGAACCGAAAGTGAGTATCAGGTGTTTCGTATTGATCTCTTTGCCGTCTCGCCTGATCTTAATTCGCTTAACATTTATGACATTCTGTTCACTGAAGCCCTCCAAGAGTTCAGCTTCAGTGAGCTCTAGCATGCCATCGTCTGAGACAACGCCGCGGGTGGTGTTCATGGTTCGGTGCGGAGTAACAGTTATTTGGGTCTCCCCAAATGAGACAAGTTTCGGCAGTTTCTCGTACTGCTTCTTATCGTGGAGCTCCAAGAGAAGATCACCACTTGTCATTCTCGACGCCTTATATCCTGTTCCAAAAACTTCAGTTAAGGACTTCGAAACAAGGAACGGTGAAATGTTACGCACTAGTTTGTCTGGGTTTTCTGAGTGGATAACATGATATCTTGGAAAGTTCTGGACTTGTCGTCCGAAAAACTGAAAGGGATCTTCGGTGCGCCCTCGTTTGTGAGGGCGATCAGGGAGTTTAGGGAAGGAAGTTTCCATGAAGATGTATAAAAATTCGGCAACAGCGCCGACCGCCCACCACGGAGCCCAACGAGGGGACGCGGCAGAGCTTGCATGCAAGTCTGCACGACGCCAGTCGTACGCCGTCACTATAACCGAATATGGTGTACCCAAGGTTGGATAGCCACACAGGGTTAACCCTTGCCGCCAGGAGAAAGGAAGTAAAAAGAAGAGAGAAGGAGACAGGAAAGGTCAAAAAGTGAGAGATAAAGACGAAGATTCGAGGAGGGAGAGACAGGAAAAGGCGACTGCCGATGTCCTCCAGGTGGGTCAGCCTGAAGGTGCCGTCTATGCGAAGCAGAGGCCGAAGAGGTGTGTTGCCTCCGCCGGGGGGCCTTAAAGGTCCCGACACCCAGCATCGGCTCAACCCCCAGGATCCCCTTTTCCCCAGACACGGCTAAGCCGCGCACGGCTACACGCGGGAGGGTCCAACCCTCGTGTGCTCGGGTACGTGGTGTCGCAACGCACCAAACGCCTGCTTGCGCAGACGCCCCTGCGGGGCTGCAACAATGAGGTCTCACTGTTGCCGACTCTAGTCTGGTACCTTGAGAACATGCCCATCCACTCTACATAAATTTAAACAAACTACAAACCAAGATGCCACCGTCTATGAGAAGAGACAATGACTTCAACTGCAATGGCAGCCACAAGCCACAACTAAAGCTTTCAGCTCAGTTGCCGCTGATAGCTAAAGTTAATGCTTCGCATGCTTAATTGGCCTCCAACTGCTGCATCTTGACATTGTAAGAATGCATGAAAACACCCACACTGTAACGGAAAGAAAGAAAAGCGGACAGGCACTCCTTTTCTTTCTTCTGTAGTGTGTGTCTGTGTATTTTTGTGCATTCTTACAATATCAAGTAAACACCACTTAACAGTAAGTTCTAAATATAGTGTCGTTGGCTAGACGATTAAATTGGTCAAAGAGCGATTAAAGTGCATTAGTGTAAAAAAATTTCAGAGCAGTTTCTATGTTCATGGTGCTTGCTGATGGATCAATAGACCTCTCATTCACGGTTCAAGGAACCTTGTTGGATGAAGCAAGATTTTTTAGAGTATCCACTGATAGTGAAAGGTTATAGCACAGGAAGAATTTAACTGTTGTGATGGGCCTACTAAGAGAGGGTTCTACTGCTGCTAAATGTATGTTATTGGGAGGATGAATCTAGTATAGTGCTAACAAAACTGAATATGAAATTTATGATTATTGCTTGCAAGTTCAGTGAACCTTGATACAATTATAAGGCCTTTTTGATCCCAAATTAACTACGAGGCTATTAACCCATTAGCGCACAGTGTACTTTTGAAAGTATATCACCACTTTCGTTGGTAAGCAGGGCCTTACCCAGGACTGCTCTACTTTTCAGGTAGCATGTGCAGGTTTATTCACCAGTTGCCTTCACCCAGAAAGATCACATACTCATGAAGCCTGTGGCAGAAAGGTTGTTCCACATGCACCGCCAAGGTTTGTGAGTGGTGGCGCTGGCTAACACTCCCAAGTTTAGTTCTAGTAGTAACACATAAATACCCAAGAAAGTGGATGAGGAAACTGCACCGCGGTAGCTGAATTGGTTAGAGCACCGCACGCGTAATGCAAAGACTTGGGATCGTTCCCCACCTATGGCAAGTTGTTTTTTCATCCACTTTCATTGCCATTAATTTATCATTTCTTTAATTGAATTATTAAGTACAAAAATTTCCCCTGTGTCTTCCTCGGTGTCTTTCTTTGTTGGCTTCTCATGATATGATTAATAAAAATCGGGCCCCTCGGTTAACCTCCTTTCGTTTCATTCTGGTTACGGTAAGAAATAAAAGTTTGGACTATAACACCACCGAAGCTGGGGACACTGTAGCCTCTGTTTGATGAACGAAAACTAACTGCCCTTGCGCTGCCATTACCGTGCACCGTGCCTGTACATGTATACTGGAAGCTGTGAGCAAAATAGTTTTCCACAGTCAGCAAAATCAAATGCCAGTTGCAATTTCTACATACTTGAATGCATGCACTTATCGCAAATCATGATGTTGGATCTAACTACCTTTTGTATGTACTTTGATGGGTGTGCAGACCCATTATTTGTACATATGTTAAGTGTTTTGCAGGGTTCTGTTTGTTTTTGACGAGATACCGATCCCTGTTTACTGACGGCTCCTGAGATAACACAATGTAGCCGCAATACAAGAAAAGTATGAATGTTTAGAAGCAAACAAACAAGTAGCCTGACGCTCAGATCTTTTTGTTACTTTTTGCACATTCTGGTTGCTAAGAAGTTTCCTTGGAATTGCGGAGAGCATAGAAGGGTTGCAGCTTGGACTAGTTGGGGCTAGCTTGTAATGGAGTTTTGAAACATTGAGAGCAGTTTAAACAAGGAAGTTCTTCCTTTTCGGCAACTTGCAAAAGTCTGTGAGGGCCTGTTCCAGGGGCACTTGAGTTTCTCGATGGACACTGAGCCTTCCTACAAACTTCTTGAAGTTAAAGTTTATGTGGAAGTTTTAGAAAACAATGGCATAAATGATGAATGCATGACATTACATATACACCTCAGACCACTGACAACGTAAATGCTTATAGTGCAGAACTGGATGTAATGCGGTATTTTGAACCTCCTGTTAACCCTCCCACAGAACTCGATCTATACACGTACTACTTATATTTGTGTCCCAAGAGAAAATATGCCAGTTATAATGCTGTTGCCAGAAAATTCCACAGACAAGCGAGGCAGTGAGCACACTTCTTAACGAGGTGTGCCAATCGAGGAGAAACAATGCCTCCTAAATGACAGACCTGTGCACTCTGCTTTACGATGTCATGCTACTTGGACCGAAATTTCCCCTGTCAAGCCCGGCGCAATGAAAGCGGTGCTGTGGAATAAGAGACGGAGAACATTTAACTTATGGCAAAATGACAGACGTCCGTTCGCTTCGAGCGCATCAAGAAGACTCATTTATTTTTTACTAGAAGGTATGGGAAAGGGGAGAGAGTAGAGAGAACTCACAATACACTGTGCCAAGCAGGCTTTCTTGCACCCCGCACGTGCAAGCAACCCACTCCAAACCTGAAAGGCACCACCGCGCCGCCGGTCGCTGTTCGTAGACCGCGCCCGCCAGCAATTTGCCTGCAGTTTGAGGGGTGTCAAGTGTCCGGTGCTTCTGCCACAGCGACCTCAGCAGTGCCGTTTTAGGTGGGGGAGTCCTCCTCGCCACATTGTCGGCGGTCCCCAGCGCGGGGTTGCTTTGGCTCCAGAATGGAAAAAATTAAAAATTAAATTATGGGGTTTTACGTGCCAAAACCACTTTCTGATTATGAGGCACGCCGTAGTGGAGGACTCCGGAAATTTCGACCACCTGGGGTTCTTTAACGTGCACCTAAATCTAAGTACACGGGTGTTTTCGCATTTCGCCCCCATCGAAATGTGGCCGCCGTGGCCGGGATTCGATCCCGCGACCTTGTGCTCAGCTCCAGAATGGAGGATACACAACAAGCGGTGAAGTCAAATTCACTGTGGGAGCAAATTCACTCGGGAGCATCCCCATTAGATTCTATGGCAGTTGGGCAAGGTAGCATGACGTCACAGATTGAAGTGCACAGGCCTTGCGTTATCTAGGAGGTGTTGGGAGAGAGCGGCAAGGGTGATCGAGGAGGAGGAGACACTGAGCAAGCAAACGAAAAAGGAATTGAGAAAAAAATTAATGCAGAGGCCGCATTCTGGCTCAGCGGGCGCATGGGGGTAGCCTAGGCAACAAAGAAGTCTTTTGCTCTGGCCGCGTGTCAGTAGCATGCAGTCCGCACCAAACACTTGCACATCATCCTTCTTTGTGTCTTCAGTTCGTGTGCGGAAAGTAAATACAGTCGCCGACAGTCGCCGACTGATATTGTTCACACACAGAGAAAATCTCAAACATCAAATGTAGTGCCTAAGTGCAGACCATGGATTTCTCTCCAGCAACTCACACAAGCACACAAGGGTCACGCAACCATAACATATCTCTCGTAACGGAAATATATGTCCTGTGCGATGCTCTTTAATATGAGGCTACTGCTGTGGCCATGCGTTCAGGCAATCCAAATAACAACATTTTTTGTCTTGTTAACCTTTTCCAAAGTGTGCACTTACCCGAACCAAATCAGAGGTACTGGCACAGAGATAATACACAGTGCTGATACAAGGGAGTGCCCTCTCAACAATCTGAAAGCAGTTAGGCCTGGAAAAAAAGAAAAGGACTAAGCTTACACACAAAGGTTTTCAAATGTCACTGTGATTAGCCGAGTGTGGTCACTACCAAATTATTACATTGAATGAATATCACTGCAATTTAATATACAGCAGAATCTCAGTAAACGGAAATCGCTTGAATGGAACAGCCTCAACAGTCGAGTGCCTTCTACAACGAAATGACCTGTATAACGAATGAATAATTCTGTCCTGGTTCCACTGTGACCTGTGCATCGCAAGATCTTTACAACAAAGTGACCTGTATAATGAATTGTTTTAGAGGCTACAAGCACTTTGCTATAAAGGCATTCAACTGTACATTATTGGTTTTGTATTTGGATGATGCAAAGAAGCTCTATTTAACTGGAACCAAAATTTTTGCAATTCTCAGTAAATGAAACAATCCTAAATTATTATTTTCTTTTAAAGGGGCCCTGAACCACCCTTCGGGCTTGGTGAAATAATACAGTTCATGGGTAGCATACGCTGCTGTGAACATCTTAGCCAAGTTTTGCAGTCGTACACAGTGCATGGATCTCGCAAGCAGAGTGCAAGGTCACCTTTCTCTCAAACGCTTTCTTTTCAATGGAAGCCTGCTCCTCATTCTCTTCCGGATGCTTTATTTCATAATAAAGCAGATTCCCATATGCAGCTGCCATTGGTAGCTGTAGTCTGCTATGTAGAGTAGATACTGCGGCTGCTGCGGCGTACCGCCACATATCCACTGGCTAAGCGCACTGCGGCTCGCTGAGGACAAAGGCATTTGGCTTACGTTTTGCACGCCTTAGGCACCAAAATCTGAAGTAGTGGCATCTACATACAAAATAAAATTTTAACTGCGTGCCACAGTGACATTTAGAAGGTGGAGCATTGTGGGCGCACCTGACTCTGCCATAGCCTTCGCAGTGCAAGGCATTGAAGAAGGAATGGGAGCACAGTGGAGGCTGTGTTTCATTAGGAATAACTTCACTTCTGCTGAACGCATTGAAGTACCTTTTGCGGCAAAATGTTTCTGAAATAGCCTATTTTAACTTCAAATGCCTTTCTCCATTTCAAAATAACGTAGTTTAAGGCCCTTTTATGAAAAGCCACATACTTTATTTTTATTTTGTGACACCTGTCTTTTACCCCCCACCCCCCAAAAGAAAAGACATAATTAAAAAGTAGTGGCAAAGGCTCAAGCAAGCAAACATTTGATAAATATTAAATGCATATCAGGTGTAGTCCAGACAGCTTGGTGGCACTGCCACTGGCTCCATAGATGGCCAAAATAAGAACGATTGTAATTTCGGACACCTTGCAATACGTCGTTCAATAATTTGGACTTCACACCAACCTTACCTCGTGCTAACTCAGCCACTGAATGGAGCAGTAAAAGTGACATTTTTGCTTTGATACATCGCCAGTGCCTCCTCTAAATCAAAACTAGTGAAGATTAGTTAAGAGGAAGCTTTAGCTCGGGTCCTACTCTGACGTGGCCTATTCAAATACACGTAAAACGCAAAAACGCTTTTCTGAGATAACCGCTGGACAGATTTTAATGAAATTTGTTGCATTTAAGAGAGAAAGTTAAATTATAGTGACTGTTGGCAGTGGGATTTCGATTTAGGGCCTGAATTTTGTTAAAAAAGCTTCGAAAATTAAAAAGTTTGAAAAAGATAGAAGCACGAAGTTAACAAGTTAATAGCTCTGCATCAAAAACAGATAGCGCGGTTCTGTAAACGGTATCCATTAGATCATTGAAAGCGGACAAATTTGATATGTCAACTTACATCTAACGTGAATTCATTGTGTTGTATACAAGAGTTCAGCAAAAGCTGTATTTCCATATTACTAAATTTTTTAGATTCATGTGTGACATATTAATTTTGTACACTTTAGATGTACTATTAGATGCAATTGACAAAATTGTGGTATCATTTTTTATTGCGGAATTACAGAGTTGATAGTTTCGTTTTTGAAAATTTGCTATTCTTGCCAATCTTTAGTAAAAAATTTACAACCTGAATCGGAAATTCGAAACCAAAAGTAACTAGATTTAAAGTTTTTCTTTTAAATGCAACAAATCCCGCCAAATTTGATGCAGTGGTTGCCGAGAAAAACCAATTCTTCTTTTACATGTATTTAGATGGGAGCACCCGAGCTAAATCTTCCTCTTAAACTACAAGTTGCCTAGAACACTGAAACTACAGGACAAACTAGCTGCTACATTCATTTCTTTATTCTTAACATGTCTAACAGTGTTAAGACAGCGTGCGATGAATAGCATTGCACTTCTGCACATCCATCTTAGTAAAGGAAACTTCTGTTAATTGCAACATATTTCTCCGGTTCTTTGAAGTGCCATTTAACTGGTTCTACTGTATAAATGGATTGATATTAATACATTACTGAGCATAGCCTCCAAATCTTTGTTGTATTTAAAAATTTCAATTTATTAGTTAGCCCACCGCATCATCATTTTGGCACTTGAGCCAAACTTATATGAACTGTAGTAGGCATACCAGAACTTTTAATACGGCAATGGTTCTCTTCTAAAGCAGCCATGTTAAAAACCAACACAAATGTGTAAAACAACAGTCAAAAGACAAGAGTAGGTGCAGGGCACCAATTTTGTTTTCAGTGTTTAAATACCACATGCTGTGACATATAGATAATCAACTAGCCAAAGTTGCACTTTTTTTCATATGAGAGATTATTATTAACTGCTGCACAACACATTATCAGCACTACTGCTACACCAAATGATATCAATTATTACCACACAGCAATGCCTGTGCCCTTTCATTACCAAAGCAAAATTGATTCGAATACTTCAGGAACATGCACCACATTGCAAAAAGAGAAATAAAGAATAAGCAGCACCTGAAATCTACAAGGATACATCAAAATACAGGGAGTGTGGAATAACAAAGGGAATGGCACAGGCTCAGAAAAGAGAATTCATACCTTTCTAAAAGACTGTCATGAACCATGTACAAGTAGGAATAACTGAGATCAATCAAACCCTTGGGCTTTGTTCGCTGCAATAAAAATGATAAAATTTACTTTGAGCATGTAGAATGACTTGAGGCACCACTGAGGCTTTCCCAAAGTGTGAAAGGCAGCTGTGTTCAACAACTAAAATTTTCCAAAGGCCAGTTGCAAAAACATTGAGCAAATTGCACAATATATATTGTCACGTGGCAGTGACGTATAAAGAACACAGTAGCAATACTGTGAAAGACGAAACTAACTTTTATTGGGCAAACCTGTGCCCACAAAAGCAGGCTACACTGAAAGAACGGCGACAGCGGCGAACACAGTCGGCGATCGTCAAAATCTGATCAGCGGGTCAAGCGTGTCGGCTTTTATGCATCAGCCGTCGAATGTTCCAGAGTAATCACTGGGACCCGCGTGTCTTCCGCAAAGTTCTACATTATTTGCGTCGTGCACACGTGCAGTCAGATTACACAAGGTTCGGTCACAGACAGCAGATGAAACCATCAATAACATTCCAGAAACTTCCGTTACATGCAGGCGAGTCCTGCGCTGTGCAATAACATTTGTTAAGCGGTGAAACGTGGTCGCCCAATAAAGATAAACAAGTATATAAAATAGAGTAAGACGCCATTAACTCGAAGCTGTAAAAACCTAAAAAGTTTTCGAGGAAAGCGGAGTTTTGAGACCAGCGAAATCATGAAAATACCGTATTTATTCACATAATGATCACACTTTTCTGTCAAAAAAATTGACGCAGATTCAGGGGTGCGATAATTACGCGGGTTAAATTTCGGCCAGAATTTTTTTTTTTCATCCCGCGTTAGCTGCGGAATAACAACACGTCAACAATTCCTTCTCCGAAAAGAAAACCCGCCAACTTGCGAAAAATGTAATGAAGCTCTTACAGTCATGCACATCTTAATAACATGTCCACACATCAATACACTGAGACGGAGGTTTTTACACAGCCTGTATAAATTGCACATTCCATTACACCCTGCCCTATTACTAGCAGATGACCCCCTAGTGCCATTTCCTAACCTCTTCCGACTTTTTAGAAAAAACTGGTTATTTACACCAACTATAATGTAATGCAGGTTTACCTGCCCGAACGTTCCGTTTTATTTTGTCTTGTGACTGGCGCAGCATGGCCTTAGTTGCCTTTGTGCCACTAAACCCAAACTAACTAACTAACAACACGTCAACAAACAGGCGGCTGCCGCTTTAACAATGCTGGACACCAAAACAAATATGGCGGCCGGCGGAGCTATGCCAAACACACCAAATCCGATCTTTTTTCTTCTCGTGAGTACATTATGCGCACTGAAACAGTTCATTCCATATCAGTAATGAATAATATTGTTAACATTGGCAAGTTTGCAACAATAACGTAGCCATGTCTACTATGAGGGGATAGAAACAAAGATGGGCGTGTGTAGCTGCCAGTAACACAGAAACACATGGCGGGCATGCTGCGGAAACTGCGGCATTTGTCTTCGCTACTATCCTAATACAGCACGTTTCTGCTAAGGGTGGGCAAATATCTTAGCTGTTTACAAGCATTGGTGTATGAATAGGGTACACTTCTAACGTATCAGTGTAAACGTGGCCACTATAGTTGCCGCTCGCGATTTGTTGCGTGCCCATGAGTGCAGACGAGAAGAATCGAAAGGAGCCTTTTTTGTTGTTGTTGGCCAAAACCATTATGAAGCCTACAAGTAATAAAGCCAAGGCAAGCTTGGTTGTAGCTTTTTTTTCATGAAAGTGATGAAAGTAATGAAATGGGGCATCTGCTTAAGAATGTTTGGTGTGTGCAGACCGTTTGGTATGTCTTCAAGAGTCGTTCACATAGCATTTGACAGCATTCGACAGATGGTAAGTGCGGTCATCATTAGCTAGGCTTGGCGCACGACATATCGCTGCGACAAGTTCGGGGTGCGATCATTACACGGGAAAGAAAAACAAAAACAAATTTTGACGACAAAATTCAGGGGTGCGATCATTACGCGAGTGCGATCATTATGCGAGTAAATACAGTAGAAGCGCGCAGGCCATGCATCGATTCCATGGAGCCTTTCCAAAATGCCTCCAGTTATATTTTCGGTCACTTTGGCTTGCATGAGCACCGGACATGTCGATGTCTATGAACAACAGCATTACTGGCACAGTGCAAAGAGAGTGTGTGCTTGCACAAAATCAGGACAATCAAACCTAATACAATATTTGAAGCCAGTCATTCAAGCACAACTGGTTCCAGACATCCAAAAAGCTGACGCTGCTGCTTTCTGCATCATAATGCATTCCAGATAATTTCACTTCAAAAACCTAAACTGCAGAACACAAATGTCATGCTTTTAGCACACGTCCATGAGTGGCATGGCATTTATGCCTCATTGTTGCATGAGTATGAAGCAAGCATGCTTATCAAGCCGTGATATCACTGAAATGCTGTGGGATCACATGCTGGCTTCTTTTGGGCACAGTGTGTGGGCTGATCGCGCCTTCTCAAAAATGCCAATCTTGCTCAAGGTCACAATTAATAAGCTGTGACCACATTGTTCATCACTGACAGCATCCTAAATAAAGTGGAAAAAAGGCCACACTAAAGTGGCAGCAAGCAGCCGAGCAAGTGCACGCAAATGGTGATAGTAGACAGAAAGAAGGGGGAAATATAAGCGGGGAGCGTGTTCTGGCATGGCGTCGATCTAGGCTAGCGAGCTGCCGCCAGATGAAAAGCGACTGCAAGGACACTGGTGACACTGCCCCGTTGCATTTTGCCTGGTATACTTGAAGTCAAGATTTCGAAATATCAGGAGTTTGGCACAAAAGCCTTCTGGAGATGAGGGGTGAGAACAGTGTGGGTTGACAACCACAGCTGAAAAAAATTTTCAATTTAACCAACATTTAAAGAAATTTAGAGATAGAGTTAATTAGGGTTTACTGTACCAATAAACGTGATCATACCAATATAATTTATGTTGTCATGCCTCTAATATTCTCAAAAGCTCACGAAAACCTTCTCTCAACTACCCATGTTGCATTTCCATGTGGGCTTGCTATTTTTGTGGAGTTTCTCTAATTTTACGCATATTCTATGGACGCCTTGCTCAACCTCCTAATGTTAAAACCTTCTCTTGTACAACAGAACAGAAAGTTGAGAAAGCTTGTATGACTTCACAGTTATAATTAAACAGTAGAAAAACAACAGAACATTACACAGCGTTTCCACATTCTGTTGAAACGGCTAACCCTACCTGTCTTCTTGCCAATACAGCTCTTGTCTCTACCCATTACCCATTTAGAAAATTTATTTTACACAATACAATTTGCCATCTGATCATTTTACATTGGATGAAAAATACCATTAGGAACTTACTCACCCTGGGGTTGTCAAAAAAATACAATTGCAATTCTTTGGCATTGAGAACAAAGTACAGGTTTTTCCACTTCTTGTTGCCCACACCTGTGGAGAGAGAAAAAGTAAACACACAAAAGCTGGTTTGAGTAACAGAATGTGCAATGGCTCTGTCCAGCTCTCCTAACACACCATGAACAGCCATCACAACACGCAAACCCTCGATCACCCCTCACCATCTGCTGAATAACACTGTAAAGAAATTTCAAACGCTTAAAGGAAGCTTTAGAATGGCACTAGCTCAGGTTTTCTTATTCAAATAAAGAGCTCACATTAAAGCGCCCACACTAAATCCAAAGTTTGGATTTGTAAAACCAGTCATAAATCTATTCCTCATTCAATGTATGTGATGTGTCACATTATCCACTTAAATCAATCTAAGAATCATGTTCTCATAGTGAGAAGTTCGAGATCCCCACCCAAGAGACGCAATTTGTGAATGGCAAAATTTGGACACAAAGCTCAGACGAGCAAGACTAGTCCACAAAATTGAGAAGGCCAGGTCACTAGGTGAACAGTAATGGTGCTCACTTTTTTTGGAGAGGTAGCCTTGCATTCGAACTCCCTTTTTACGCTTTGCTATGCCAGTTTCTCGGCTCTCCCGTAGGGTGGCATAAATGTCATGTGATCGATGCTGAAGCTCTTCGGCACGGCTTGATTGACAGGTCTCATAAGGGGCCTGAAACAAATGTGCAGCACAAATTGCAAATTTAATTCATGCGTACAATATTATGCAGGCATCTATTTTACACAGATAGCTATCTAAATAAGAAGTAATGAAAAACATAACCGGTTGCAGGAGAGAACAAAGACAGGCATAGTGTTGATGCATATGTGATGCATTTTGCAGAAGAAAAAGAAATAAGTCAAGCTGATCATAGTACATTAAAGCATCGTTGATAAATTCCCTTCTGTTACAGTTTTTTCTGCTCTTAGGCTCTAAAACGCTGGTCCCATTTAGTTTCAATGGGAGTAATGTGTATGAGCTTCCCACTTGTTACATTTGCTTTCCCAGTTGTTATGTCTAAATACTGCGACGGCGCACCACTGACATGGCATTGCCCATCAACAGCATTTAAGTTTACCACCGCAGAACCAGTGCAACACGGACAAAACACAGAAAGGCATGCACTTCTTATGAGATAAGCTGCAGGTTCAGCGCATTTTTTTTTTTTTGTCCCCTCCCTTTTGAGTTCCATCTTTGTCATGCTGGTACTGTTTTGAAAGGAGTACATTCTTTTACCACACCCAACTACAGCAAACTCTCACTGTAACGGAATCACTCTATTAAAATATTGCTTTATTCAAAGTTTTTGATGGCCCTAACTGCAGTGTGTGTATTTTGGACCAGATTATAGTAAAACCTCGTTAAACCATACCCGCTTAAACAGAAGTTTCGTTTTAAAAGCAGTAAAGTCCAATCCCCAACTCGGCGGCCATTGAACATAATGCATTTTGTATCCGCATAAACCGTACTAATTTATTGCGTACGTATCGGTTAACACATAGCGTTCCCACTTTTTGTAGCACAATTACGGTGGTGCATCGTCCCATATACCTTGTTACTATACTGACTCTATACATCGTCCCCACTGGGACGCCCGGCACAACAAGTCTCAGAGATCAGAACGGCCTCCAAGCGCCCTGTTCTCTATGTGCCCTGTGCGTTTGCACGTGAAGCCACACCAACATCATTCCGGCGCCATGCCAGAGAGTGTTGTGGCGTCGTGGAAGCTGTGACTCACGTCATGCCGAAGCAAAAAACACCGAGTGCTGAGCAGAGAAGAAAAACTCGGTATCGTTCGTGCTATCGAACATGGCATAAAGTCGGTACCCGCTGCTGCGACCACGAAAAGATGTCTGCTACGATGTTCGAGTGTTTGCCATCAGTACCTCTGTTGCTGCCGAAGTGTCACCTTATGACAGTGATGAGGACGACACGGAAAGTGACAGCACGGGCGATTCAGGCCCGACAGTGGCAGAAGCTGCGCATTACGTCAGCCTCATGAATGCAACTGTCGCGACGAGAATAGCACCCCACGATTACTGTAGAGCTACCGCACCCGTGCACAGATAATATGCAATGCCAACGAGGAATCTGCCATGCAAGTGTTTGCCAAGAAGAGGGGTCTGGCTGAAAAGCTGGCTAGCAGCTTCAGTAAGTTTGAGGCCACTGTCGTCGCTGCTAGGCTGCCACAGCATCAAACAAAAATAACACTTTTGTCGCGCAAAGTGAATAAATACTGCATGTTTTTACCCTTTCATCACACTCTCTCCGAGTACCGTTTTTGACAGGTAAGTGGGCGATCTCATGCTATTTCGGTTAAGCAGTACTACCGTTTAGTACACACTTTTTTCGAGCTCTGGCCAACCATGGTTTAACGAGTTTTCACTGTATTTGAAGTGCAGTAGTACCAGACTTCGCTCTGTACAAAGTATGAAGCAGGAAATTCACCTCCGACCACTCAATGCAGCATACACAAAGACCTTTTGCATTTATTCGGATCAACCTACCAAGGCAAACGGCACTGCAAAGGCTACACTGCCACAGAGCATTAGCTCCTTTGGACTAACTGTATCACATGATGATAACCAACAAACAAGCCAGCTGTTCTTGGGCATCAGCACAATTGTGCCACTCATGTCACCACCACTGAATGTGGCATTGGTCGAACATATGTTTAACGAGTTCCGGAACTGTTATAGTGTATATCCCGTATTACTACGACTCCCTTACGGATCTTTTATTTCTTCATTTACTTGAGTTGCCGTGTTGCATAATGTGGAAATAAAATTACATGTGAAGATAGAAACTTGCTTCATGCGGATGCGGCCACAGCAACTTATGAAGTGTATTGTCCATAAGTCATCGTTCACAGTGTTCAGGTTAGTCACTTCTTAAGTTCATCACAAACTAACACTAACACTTATAAAAGAGTCAATTTCTTATCCCAACACCTTTGCTTTAATGAAAGTTTACTGCATGTGCCCAGGACCTGCATGTTCAAATCACATATCAAACTCTGAAAATTGAATATTTCGAAAAGATACAGAGAGAGTGCAACAGCAAGAATAGTTACGCACCTTCAGCACAGGGTCTCCGAGGACATGACCTTCCACAATTTGTTCCACCTTGTAGCGGCTCACCACAGCCTCAAGACTGAAACCAATGTAGACCGAAACGTTTTAAAAAGAGAAGTGGTATGATCAAAACAATGAAGGAGCAATATGGGAAACCACTAGAAGTCATTGCACCTGACAAACACATTTAACAAATAATTAAGAGAGCAAGTGGCGACGATAACCATGAAAAATCCACTTTGCTCCCCGCCTAAGCCTCCTTACAGAGAAAGCAACAATGTCTAATAAAAAGAGTCCCGCATCTGACATCACAACTGTGTTTTCACAATGCATAGCCGAACCTTGATGCAGTTAACACGAACATAACGAAGCAAATATAGAATTTTTCTTGCTGATATTGCTTGCTAAGTGTCTGACTGCATTATTCTATGTTGTTCATTGTTCACTTAATGTCACTTGAACTTTTAACTCTGGTAGCATTGGTTTTGCGAAGTTAACCTAGCCTCAATGTACAACTTAAAGGACCCCTAAACCACCCAGAGGTCGAAAGTTCGTTGTGTTTCAGTTGTGCATGAGTCAGCATTTGAGCATGTAGCCATGAGAATTCTTGAAATGGTGCCATAATAGCGAAGTTATATGCATTTGATGATAAAAACGTGGCCCTCGCTCATTTCGCTCTTTTCTTTGCTACGCTCCGTTCGTCGGCTGGTCTCCTCCTCGACGAGTGCTCCTCCAAATGTAATGTGACATACTGCATCACCAACGTGCGTTTCAAAACACTGTCCAGTTCCGGTTACCGCAACTCTGTGCTTCTTGGCTACCCGCTGTTGCTGCCTTACTGGCCCATGCTCCTGCAAAGCGTGCCGTAGGGATGCGTTGATGTCGCTCGTGTCTTGAAAGCGACCTGCGACGTAGCTAAAGTGTGCGCCCGTGCGGGCCTCATCTTCAAAGTGATCTGCGATGTTTGCAGAGTGCGCGTAGTGCTGATAGCTTCGCGTACGCTGTGCTTTCGACGTTTTGTTTGCACTGAAGCGAGACATGCATGATGGTCAATTCGCTTGCTGCTGCTTTGATTCCTCACTGCAGAATTTTCACAGTGAGTTTCTGGGCTCATTGAGTGAGATGTGCGCACGTGACACCGTGCTGGTTAGTTTAGTTAAAACCGCTGACGGGCTAGTTTGTTTTAATCTATGATAGAATGTGTAAGCGCGACTGAACAAGGACGTAGAAAGAAACAGACACACGAAGATAGCGCTGTCTCTGTGTGTCTGTTTCTTTCGACGTTCTCATTGAGTCACGCTTACACAATCTATCATTGTTAATTGGGTTAGTAAGCGAATGTTTACAAGTTTATATGGCCGATAAAACTACTATGCTTACTTCATACAGCTATCTTCTAATTTGCTATGGCAATCGGTGCTTCGCCTTTCAAGCAAACTGCGAATTTTTTCGTGCACAGTGATTCCCCAAAGCCCTTGTATAAACTGACATCACATAAATTTCATGGAGAACGAGCTAAACCATCTTCAAATCATTCTGCGGCTTGCGACAGCAACACATTCAAGCAGCGCCCCACTGGCTCGCACAAGCCAGAGAGAAGGAAAGGCGCACTGCTCGCCCTGCCTCCTCGCCCAATGAAAGGTCTATTGCTAGCAGCACAACATAAGCCTAATATATCGCCTGAAAGTTGTGGGGTTTCGGGCGCTCGCAGTGGTTGTGTGGAGCTGTTGCATTGTGTTTCTGAGGGCTCCGTGTCCCTCTACTCCCTGCATGGATTGGATGGCAGCGGGTCATAAAACACTGTCACTCGGCTGTCATCCCGCCCACGAGAAGAGCAACGCGCTTCCACCATTGGCCAAATTTTGGGCGGGATTAGGGCCCTGATTAAATGAACTCCAGGTATGCGCGTGCAAGACGGGGCCTGGCAGAGCGCATTGAGGCGTCTGAAGGTGTGTATGTGTCCCTCTCTGCCAGCAGTGGCCCCTCTGTCCGCTGCCAGCGGATCGTTTCTTCGGCTAGTCAGGGTCCTAGCATCGGCGGGCGCACACATTCTTCCGTCATCTCGATGTCTTGAGGCAGTGCCTTCCAATCGTGGCCCCATCTGTGCTTCCGTTTCTTTGTTTCCATTTTCTCTGCTGTGAGGCACGCGATGGCAGGTGCTGGCTGAAGCATAGGCAGCCCCTTACTGCTGGGTTCTCTGTTGTCTCTGTCACAGTGCGCTGTTAGCTACCACCGGCGACCATTTAGCCATGTATTATGTCGCATTTAGATTTAGATTCGGACGTGTTTTTACAACTTATGTTCGTTTCAAACACCAGCCTAATAAATGTTATTTCTTTTTTACAGAGTGCTTCGCCTAGTGTCTCTCTTGTTGCACATGCGGTCTTACCTTCCCCTAGGTGTGGCCGGTGGAGCAGGGGCCTATTACATAGAGTGGCGCGTCGGCACAGGGAGCAAGCCCGAGCAGGTGCGAACGCGGCGCCCTGTATGCATGGCGGCTCGGAGTGCTCGAACCCACGGTGGTCGACCGGCGCGCACAATATCAGTGTGCACGCTGTGAGCAGCCCACAAACTGGCGCCCAACGTGGAGCCAAGGGCCTAATCAGCCTCTGGTCGCCCAATATCCGAGCTGCTGCATTGATGAGGTGAAGGTTGCCGCGAATGCACTTTATTAACCGAGCCATGTCTCTCCCACGTGTGCCGAATTGATCAATTTTCCTCTCACTCTTTCTGTCATACCTTGCCTCAGTAAAAGTAGAGTGGTAAGCGTATTGGACATCCACTTGAATGTTCTGTGCTGTGAAGTGCAGACGAGAAAAGGCGTGAAGTGGCCACCGAGGAGCTGCAGTCGTCCTCGGTAGCGGAGATCATGCGAGAGCCGGAGGTCCCGCTGATTCGTACCGGGAGGGCTGACTATTCCATCCTCCTATGTGTTCCAACGATTCAGTGAGTCCGACGGATTTCCTCGAGTCTCAAGCATCATTACCACTCGGGTGGCTGCTAATTGTGCAGACTGCTCGGGAACAGTGCCCCTAGGGTCGGTGAATTCGGCAAATATGCACGTTTTGCTATTGTTGCCGCAGTTCAGTGGCCTGCTTGGCAGTTTTCAGTTGATGCATCCTTTTCTTGCTAAAACTCAAGCCGTAATAGTTGACGCACTATTATTATGCCCTGTTTAGCCGAAAGTCCCCATTTAGGCAGACCAGTTAGTGGTGGTGCTTTCTGCACCATCAGTTGAGGGGCGAAACTGGCAGAGCAACCGCCAAGCGGAGATAAAGGCCATAAAACGAGCCCATTCAGCAAAGAAGCAAGCGCCCCAGACATCCTCCGTCGTGCGCACAGAAGGGGGACGCTCCTCCGCAACCCCGTGGCAATGACAGGGAGGACAGCCCGGGTGGAGAGCCAGCAGGGGGAACGAAACCAGCCACCCGACTGTGGTGTTAGAAACGTCTTTTCCTCTTCTCTTTTTCTTTTTTTTAGCAGCCCAAAGAGTGCCCAAGAAACCACAGAGTGACCCATTTTGTAAATAATTGTACATAGTTGTGCGACGGCCTCAGGGAGGCATAGCGCCGGAACATGGCGGATACTGCATGGGCGCCGTAACGTTGCTGGAATTGCAACGTGCGTGCAGGGCCAGATACAGTGTGCGTCGCTGTTGCCCCTGGACGGTTCGCTCTGCGGGGTCACAACGAGCTCAGCCAATGAAGATCGCATTCCACCCGTTAACCCTGCAATGTGAGAGTTGTGTTAAAGGTGGTAATCCCCAGCGTCGAAGAAGCGCTATTTAGCACCACTCCGACCAGTATTGGCCAGTCATCAGCATGCCAAGGTTTTCTTTAAAATCGATTCGCCCAGTGACTTGACCAGGCGTGGAGTGACTTTTCGTCTATCACCAAACCTTCCGCGTCTGTTCATTACATAGACATCGCGTTGTAGAAATCAATTTTGCATGGTGTCGCAGATGGACAGTGTGTGTTCATGGAAGGATTTTCAGCTAGTGTCGAAGTCCTATGTCGTCGTGCTAGTGAAGACCATGTTTACTGTGTCCGGCTGAACTCAGAAGGAGCAACAATTTATACTTAGACGAGGCTTGCCTATGCGAATTCACAGCTTTGGATTAGCCGTCCATTTCTCTTCAAAGAGCTCTGAGCGATCGACTTTGCTGAAATCAGACAACCTGCTCTCCCTTCTTCTCTGTCCTTGTTTTCCTTTGTTCATTGTTTCGTTAGGCGACTTATTTCTCTATGTTTTACCCAGCCCACATCGTTCTGATTTTGTGTATGTGTTTCCTTGGCTATGTTTTGGCTTGGTTTTATTTTATCATTTATTTGTATGTGTGTCTTGCACTCCAAAAAGGTCTCGCGTGCGTTTTCACTGCCGCGTTGTGCCAACGGGTGATGTCGACCTGGATGGAGGCATGGCAACGGCAAGGCTGCGAATTGGGCTGTGCGGTCTCGGCGCAGATCATGGCTGTACCATGGAGCAGACACTGCCAGAAGCACCGGCACCAGAGGCCGTTGCCGGTCACTGCTGAGTGGCTTGAAGTCACACACATGGCATGTGGGTGTGGTTTTTCGACTACCCGGAGATTTTCCGTGTGGCCATATTTTATACATCTTCTGAAGTGTTTACGTGACTTTCTTTTGTTTTGCTTGATGGTATAGGCCAATGTTTTGTTATTTTCCCTTGTTTGTGTCTGAATGTCATTATGCCTCTAAGCATTTGTCTTTTATTGTTACTGTTACTTTTTCTTTGGTGGATGCTTTTATTGCGCATGTTCACATTAAAGCATGGGTTTATGTGGACTTTCTCGTTGCTGTTGTGTACCTCAGACCTCCTTATTTAATTTATCCTAACGGCTTGTTTCTTTCCTTTGATGCTTTTATTTTTTGGAGGCTTGTGATTCTAGGTTCTAGTTCCCAATGGATAGCTCCGATATCGCATTGTAATTACTATTTCTTTGTGTGCGTGCGTGCGTGTGTGTGTGCGTGCGTGTGTGTGCCTTTTTTTTTGTTGTTGTTGCCAGAACCGCAGCCACCAGCCTTGCATCATTGGTAGCGGGTATTTAAGGGGGGAGGGATGTGGTTTTTCGGGCTCTCACGGTGGTTGTGTGGAGCCGTTGTGTTACGTTTCCGGGGGCTCCGTGTCCCTCTCCTCCCTGCCCAGACGGGATTTGCAGCAGACCGTAAAACACTCACTCAGCCGTCATCTCACCCACAGGAAAGTGAATGGGTTTCACCCATTGGCCGACCTTCTGGCGGGATTCGGGCCCTGCTTGAGTGCGCTCCAGGTACGTGCGCGCAAGATGGGGCCTGAGGAGATCACATAGGGGGCGTCGGAAGGTGCGTACGTGTTTCTCTATGCCGGCTGCGGCCCCCTTTGTTCGCTGTGGGCTGATGGTTACTTCGGCTTGTTGGGGTTCCGGCCTCGGAGGGCAGGCACACTTTTCTGCTGTCTTGATGTCCTTCAGCAGTGTCTTCCGATCATACCCCCGTCTGTTCTGTTTCTTTCTGTTCCCATTTTCTCTACTGTGGGGGTGCGCGATGGCAGGCGCTGGTCAAAGGATGGGCGGCTTCTCTTTGCTGGGTTCTTTGTTCTCTCTGTCGTGGTGCACCGTTAGCAGCCACTGGCGTCCATTTGGCCATGCTTTATGTCACAATTAGATTTAGATTCGGAATTGTTGATTAAACTTATGTTGTATCGAACCTCAGCTTAATACATGCTCTTTGTTGTTTCTGGAGAGCTTCACCTAGGGTCTCCCTCACTGCGTGCGTGGTCTCACCTTCCCCCTAGCTGAGACTGGCAGGGCGCATCAGTACACGGACCGGGCCGGAGTAGGCACGGCGCCCTGCATGCATGGTGGCTCGGAGTGCTCAAAACCACAGTGGTCGTAATATTAGAGATTGTGCGCCAGGAGCCTAGCAAGAGACCACAAAGTGGTACATCATAGTGCTCTGTGGTGGTCCCCACTAAATGTTGTTGTACCATCTGCAGTCATAACTAAATCCACTGGTAGTCACAACAATGTGACACAACATGAACTCGTAAGCCTTTTCTAAAGATAACACCATGTGAACAGGACAAACACCTTCTATCGTATTGATTTCTTACCGCATACAAACTGCCCAGAACAGTTGAGACCAAAATTAACTACCACTTCTTCCACATGTTTTCGTAACTTACATTAAAGGAAAATGTTCTCCTTCACGGATGTGCAAGTGAGCTGGCAAAGGCAAGGCTTCAAACTATCGGCTCTCAAGCTATGGGCCGAGATGCACTGCAACGATAAGGTAGACATAAAAGAAGGTAAAAAGTGTGGCTATGCTACCTGTCAAAGGTTCGTCCACCCATGACGTAACGGTTTCCTTTTCGCTCTATGCGAAACCTCTGGATGGTATTGTTAATGTGGAAGAACAGAGAGAAGTTCCCAGGCGAGTTGTCACTTGGTCGCACCAGAAAGCTTCCTGGACCCACTACATGGAGAAAAAATGGACAGTACCACAACATATCAACGCAAAGAACCTCAGAAGGCTATGGATAGGTTCAAAGAGTGAAGCTAATAAAATACAGAGCTGCTCAAGCTGAAGTGAAATTGAAGTTGTAACTCAGCAAGGTCATGAGTAATTAGTTACAAACGTGTCTTGTTCCACCACACATACCCTGTGGTACAAGGTTGAACAATGCCTGATCTGTGCTTTTGAGAGCAACCAGATATTTGCAGAGCCAAGCCTAAGCCAAGAGACAAGGTTGCTGCCCGGCAGCTATGCCAGCCAAAGAGTAGTGGTGACAACAATAACATGGGCCTTGTCCTTCAAGTCATAACAGAACTTACAGGGTTTACTTTCAATTATTTTTATGCTCACAAAGCTGTCACTAGTGTGCCTTTCAGTACGTGCCACCTTCCACTGCGGACAAACGAAATGTGAACAAGAATGTATGAAGTAGAATTCAATCAATTTCCATTAATTCAACTCTGATGGGACCCATGAAATTCATCTAGTTATACAGCGGGGCAAATGAAAAAATATGCAGAAATAATGCCAAAACACACTGCTGATTCATTAGGCAGTATTTGTCCGATTCTAACATCCCCCCTAAACTAAACACATGCATGCTTTCTACGTATCCAAAGTAGAAAACTAACATAGAAATCACATTAAGAGGAAGCTTTAGCTCATTCCCAACTCCAACACCGCCTATTCAAATACATGCAAAACGCAGAAACGTTTTTCTGAGACAACCCCTGGACCAATTTTAATGACTTTTGTATAATTTTAGAGAGAAAGGTAAATTATAGTGACTGTTGGAAGCAGAATTTCCATTTAGGGCCTGAATATCGTTACAAGAACTTTCAAAAATTCGAAAGTTCGAAAAAAATAGAGGCACGAAGTTTACAAATTAATAGCTTTGCATCAATAACCAATATCATGGTTCTGTAAATGGTATCCATTAGATCATTCAAAGCAGACAAATTTGATGTCAATTTATATCTTACCTGAATTCGTTACGTTATGTACAAGCGTTCTGCAAAGGCTGTATTTCTGCATTACTAAATTTTTTTAGATTCGTCTGTAACATATCAATTTTGTCCGCTTTAGATGTACTATTAGATGCAATTCACATAATTGTGATGTCATTTTTCATGCCCGAGTTACAGAGTTGTAAACTTGATAGTTTCATTTTATAAAAATTTGACATTTGCCCATTTTTAATAAAAAATTGATAACCTAGTTCAAAAATTCGAAACAACAGTCACTACGTTTTAAGTTTTTCTTTTAAATGCAACAAACCTTGTCAAATTTTGTGCACTGGTTGCAGAGAAAAATGAATTCTCCTTTTACATGTATCTAGATATGAGCACCCGAGCTAAAGCTTCCTCTTAAAGTTCTTAAACAAAGTAGAAATCTAATGTGCACCTGATTTTCTAGCAAGAAAATGAGCAAGGGTCTAATGTGTGTTGTACAGTGGCAGCCAATTTCCTTAAGTCAGCTTCGCTACAATATAGCCATGTTATGCAGTAAAGCATATTAATGCCGCAAACACTGTTTTGGCTTTATATCCAGCTGAACCGTGCAGGCTATTCTTGGCCGAAATTTCATGAAAAAAAGAAAAAGGGCGCTCTTTACAATTGGAAAAATACCACAATGAGACATTGCGAGCTGCCGTTATTCTTGAAAATCTTCCTCGGGCATGCCAAGAATAGCTGTTTTCGATGAGGGATGATGTGTGTTCAACACATTCACTGTCCCCTAAGCTCCACCAAGAAAGACACTGCTGCTTAAAGGGTAATTATTGAGGTCAGCTTAATGGTCAGGTGCAATGACCGGTCAAGTTCACATTATCTGGCAAAGATAAAATTTAGGATCAAAATAATTAAACTTTGGGCCCGTAGAAATGCATGGGTACTGGCCGGGACCTTTACTCGGGATCGAATTAACCAGAGTTGAATTATCAGGAGTCTGCTGTACCTGTCAACAGTGATAATTCGAGAGTACAAACTTGAATTGCTGCTTATCCTACTGCCCAAGTTGGGACTTGCTCCAACTTGGGCAAGTTGGAGCAAGCCCCAAATTAAGCTTGCAAGCAGAAATAATGTTGCCATAAAGTGGTGAAAGCAGAAATTTAAGCATTCTTGTTAGCCCTAACTTGTTCACATTTCATTTGTCCACCAATATTATATCCAGCTCCGAAGTTCCTCAAAAGTCTGAAATTTATGTTCAATGTTCTTCACACATAGCGAAGAGAAAGTGAAGCATGACCACTGAATATCTTACAGTACAAACATAGATTCTATCAGACCTTTAATTAGCCAGAGATAATCCTTGTTATTTAAAAAAAGTATTGTCAAACTTTTAAACAATGCACCCACTTAGCATGGGCACTGTACCTAACACAGGGTGCTTGTTTGGTGAATGCTTCAGACTGCATTCACCTAATAGATACTGCGACAGGAGTAATAATGCTCTCAGAAATCATACAAAAGCATTTTTCCTTCTCACTGCCATCATAAATTGAGCACCAACTTCACTCATTTAGTCTTGCCACTTCACTGAGTTGAAATGTAGTGTTTACACATGTACACAAATCAATGTGAAGAGTAGATCATTGTGCATCCATAGCACCAGCTTACTTTTTGCAAGTTCCTCAACAGCAGCTTCCTTCGAGATGTCACCATGAAACCAGGGATATATCTCATTTGGGTCTACATTGTCATCCTGCATTAAAGGACAATAGCAACTTACATTGTAACAGCCCAAATACGTAAAGCAATTTCTATTTTATGCAGGTAACAGCTTCATATGCTTAGAAGCGAATTAAGAACAAGATATGTATGTTATAAATGTAATAGTCATGTAAAAAAGAAAAAGGTGCCTTACAAAGAATTTTCTTGGCTGCCATGCATCTGTTAACCGCGTGTTCAAAAGACCTCTTCTCACCCAAGTTTCAGACTGGCAATGCAGTTGCTTATTTAATTTTTAGAATACTATTTAGTAAGAGCTATACAGCACGAACAGAACAGCAAGAGCAGCATCTGAAAGCAACCATGTGTAATTGAAGAGAGGGGTGACAAGTATGAACACACATATCACATAAGAGCACAATGTAAGAACACATCAAAAGCATTATTCCTCCTTAGCACAGTAGGCAGAAATAAGGTTGATCACTGATGGCAAGAAAAAATATAATGCGCGAGCTGAAAATACAAGAACAGAGATGGACCCATTATTGGAGGTGTTACTTCAATGCGCTCCTTGTTGTGAGGATACTCGAGTATCTCATGCCTCTTACTGTTCATTTTACCTGCATGGCTCTTGAATCTCCTGATATTCAGCTCTTCTGCATGACACACACGCAATGGTGGAACTCAGTGCCATAGTTAGGCAGCCACGACAAGAGTGTTGCAATGTGTGCGCCAACTGACAGTGTGGATTACATGGGTGCAACGGAACTTGCTTCCTTCACTTCACTGGCTGGGGGATGGAAATGCATGCGAATCGACCAACCTCTCATCAGTGCACTCTGCAGGACTAGCCTGCAGAAGGCTTTCCGTTCCTGGGAATGCACTAACAAAAAAATTTAATGTTGGTGCCAGGCATAGGCATACATTATTTGCTCGGTATTGAGTCAAACTTCCACAATTCTCTCTGCCGAGGAACTATTCCGTGTATATATTTCTGCCACCTGCCATTCCTGTACAGAAAGAGCAGTGAATGCCCTTTTTCTGTGTTCAAACTACTGCATACCGTGTAATTTGTTACCAAGATCACTAGAGACCCCCCACTGTGGTATAAAAGGCATGCAGGTTTAAAAAGGAAAAGAAGGAAAATGGGGAAGAAAACGGCATTTTAGCAGCATGCCTAAGCCGTATCCCTACTCACCAGCTCCTCCAAGAGCTCCTTGAAGACGAGCCCACTCTCCTGAGTGCGATGCAAGGTGCACCACAGCCAGCCATCACCCATGTCATTGTGCACCACAAAGATGTCTCCCTTCTGGAAGCTGCACCACAGTGGAGAAAAGCAATGCTTCTTTAAATGGTTGGTGTTGTTACATTTACAGCAATCAGCAAATGAGCCACAAAGTGGTTTTCACTAAATGCGAAATGATAGCTTTATGGTTTGAATTTAATTTCATTAGAAATGATGGATTAGGACAAATCATTGGCACAAAAGTACAACGGAGTTAACAGCAAAATACACAACCAGATCCCAGATGAACATAGCACATCACTGACCTGAGTTCATCTGTGTCAGCCATCTTCACATAGGGTAGCACCGCTATGGCTCGCTTCTTGTCATTGACGGGCTATGGATGCATAAAAAAAATGCAAAGGGTAGTGTAACAAGAAAATCTGTAAAGCGAAATAATAGGCTGACCATCATAAAATAATAAAATTGAGAGTGTGACAGAATGCTGTCTGATCAGGATGGAACATGATGAAATAAAACAAGACACCAACCACAAGAGACCTAGTAAGGTTAACGTTTCGGTCCCCACACAGGTGCCTTTTTCACAAATGTGACTAAAAGCAATAAAAATGTTGCTTAAGTATGCCGTACGACATGCCCAAGCATGATTGAATTTAGGCTCAATAAAACAAATGCAAAAATTACTCACACAGCATAAGACAATGGTGCGGCAAAAATTAATAACCTCGAGCTTTAAAAAATACAAGAGCTTTCAGCCACTGACTTTTCTTGAATATGCTTGAACAGCTATGAATACACTATACAGAAGCTTTATCAAGAAAAGGAAGTGTCGTGCTTGACACTCAATTTGCTGCTTGCCTCGGGAGGAGAAACTGGTTGGATGAGACGTTCCTTCTTGAGCAGGTCTGACCAGCCAGTGTAGTAGCCAATGAGGTCAGACAGCGAGTCAAACTGACGACCACCGATGTAGTAGTCACCACAGACAGCAGTGATCCTGGATCAGTGCAAAGTAGATTTTCAACAGATTGTCTAGCCTTGTTGTTGATCCTCCAATGTCCTTGGTTTCAAGACATCTGCCACGTCTAAAAGGCTGTGTAGTTTATTAAGCTAGGAGCAGGTTTCATCACGTATAGACTAAAAGACAACTTGAGCAACAGATTAAAACCAAGAAAGCTGTAAATTACCGATTAAGAAAAAGAATATTGTAGAAAAATGGTGGTTGAACGCATTCCACTTAACTGTTTGCTCAAATAGAAAGCTGTGTTATGTCAGAAGGGTCTTGCTGGAAGCTAAACAACAGAAAGTTGCATCTTAATGAAACAACTAAAAAGGTATGAGAACAGGGCAGCGTCTGTGATGCAAACCTAAAGTGGTTGATGCCAGTGTGACCAAGGTAAGACAGCACATAAGAGCCTGGCTTGCGGTCACTTTCACGAACCAGGTAGCGGCCCAGCCCACCAGCAGCTTGTAGACGCTGTTCAGCGGTGTATCGATCCAATCGTCCATGGTACCACCTGGATGATGGCATTATTATGCACAGTGAACAGCGAGAATAGCAGTCGGATATGTTTTACAGGGGAAGTCTGTCACATTAGTTACATATCCTACAGCGCACAAAGTGCACTGCAAATGTCACAAGACATTGATAGGCACATTGTGCTAAGCACACAACCTCTGAGTATTTTCCATAATATCCATGTATGCTGTTTACTTAGTTATTGTGCCTACCGCAAAGCATCGTGCTTTCAAGCCATGCTTTCGTGCTTGCTTTGTCGAGACAACCACATCGTTTCAAGAGTTTTATTTTTCCTTCTAGAGAATAACAGATTTATTTTGCAATAACAGTTTCCAGTTGGCTTAAATAGTAGTGGCAGCTGTGTAGTACGATAAGAAATTAACTACCGAATAGAAGAGAAATAGCGAGCAATAACAGATCAACCGGTCGCCCAAGCTCTGAGCAGTCCAGAGTATTTTTCTTTTCATTTTTTTCGTGATGAAGAGCTAGAGAAGAGCTAAATGTGGAAAGGTTTCACTAATGCACTCGTGATCAAACATGCTTCGGCACAATGGCACCAGCTGCACATCAGCGGCGTCGCTGCGTTCAAGGACTCACTAAATAACCACACTCGGCGCTCAACATCCGCGGCGGCGGACACAAGTTCATTGGCAGTAACAATTAGCTTACTGCGATTGCGGAGGCGCCGTCAGAGAGATGTTCGAGTCATCTTCAATCAAATCGCCGTCACCAGCGAAAGGGTCATATTCATCGTGAAAGCAGCCTTCTCGGTCGTCATCCTGGCTGACTGCATTACCATGGAAGTGCCTTCGATGCTGCCGCGGGTCGAAGTCGTGCTCTGCCATCTTATGGCACGAAGCGGCTGCTTGGATAGGATATATATACCGTTCACATCTTGTTTACAGCATCAGCGTCCAGACGGCCCTTCGGGCCGTGTTCAGCATGCTGTTTTGCACAACGGTCTTGGTATCTTCTAGCCTCTACAAGTGCCTTAATTACACAATACTGTCAAATATGTGCCGCCAATCAAGCACAATAGCGCAGCACGGCAATGAGCATCACTGCTCCACACAACCGTAATCGAAATTCTACTGACAGACCGCATGAGCAATGCACTGCACCGCCCTTTATGAGATATCGCGAGAGTTGAGTCAGGCCGGTTGATTTAGGATAATATTATTGCTGCTCCACTTATTAATTAAGAAATGTTAGTTATTTCTATAAAAGAATAAAACTAACTTGGTGTTACTTTTAAATTCTATATGATCTTTCTTGTGTAAGATTTTGTGCAGCAAGCGCCAGTTAGTCGACCAGTTGCACCCCTAGCGACCAATCCAAGGACCAACCTGTTCAAAAAGTTTTTCTGTCCTGAGAGACGCTTCACTACAATGTTTTAAAGGCTATCATGGCGGCGCTCTTAAAGGAGCCCACGCGGGCGGCCCGACGAAACTTCTTAACGGCAGCAGCTATTTGGCAAGACTGTGGCATCTCCAATGGAAAAAAGGCTGCTACAGCAAGAGCTAGAACAGCTCCGTGTGCGTGGTTATCGCAGTGTCGCTGCTACTCGCACTCAGTGACCTCAGCGACATCTGAAGCACATCGGAGAGCCTTCAGCTGCGTATTACCTCTTGCTGGTTCGTCAACTTCCAGAAGATTATTACAGAGATTAGGGGTGTTCGGAAGCAACTGGAGGCACTACAGTAGCGCATCAGCGATTTGTCGCCTTGGAACCTGGCGATATTACAAGGGCGATGCTGTTGGCGGGAGGCCATGGCTTGCACAGTCTACCAACAAGCTCCAAACTTTCGGGGGAACTTTCACGAACAGCGCGAGGTTTTACTGTGATCAACAAAAACCTGAAGAACTTCCCGAAGATGATCCGCCTAAGGACGAGGGCAGTGTTATTCACTATCCTAATCAAGGCGTCGGCGCAGTCGCTGCGCTAACGGTGCCTGACATTTGGCCCCAAGTTCCTGTGATCGCTGTCAGTAGAAACCCCGTCTTTCCCAGGTTTATCAAAATGGTGGAGGTAAGTTCGTTGACACGCAATTCAGGCACCAGTATGCCGCGATGCTGAGATGCAACGCAAAGCATGGTCGTTGACTGTCTCGATGCTACGAAACATGCACATTCGTGTTTCTGTGCCTCCGTTTGCGAAAGTAACGAGCCTTTACCACCGGTTTCAGACTCCCTTCAGCTATCACAGCTGTCGTTGTCGTCTCTGTTTTATAACGCTGTGCAGGCACAGTTTTATTACATTAATAACAACAAACAACAAACGCACCAACAGGCGATGCGCAATAGCAGTTTAAGAACTGGTGGGGAGAGGTTTCTGCATGTATGTGTGCATTACATCTTGACACAGCTTCCATGCTCCGTATTTAAGGTACGCTATCTGAAAGCTCGATGTACGGCGTTGTCTCAAGGTCACGCTATAATAATGCGGAGCGCAGTTATATTTGTGAGCAGCAGCAACCCGCAGATCTATTTTTTGTTCTTATTGCCCGATTTACTCTTGTGAGCAGTTTTCAATGACAAGGAGCAGCTGGAAAACTAACAAAACTTTGTAGGATGTATGTTAGCCTCTCTCACCATTTTCACTTTGCTCCCAATTTGAATTCATGTTTTATGATTGGCCCAGCAATTTTATATAAGTGACATAGAAAAAGCTTGCATATTTACTGCAACATTTTATGAACATTTTCTAGTCACCTTGTGTAATTACATGTTGAATTGAGCAAGAGGCGATTATACAATATTCTTTGTTGATAACACCATCTTACAAAATGTGACGTTACAGGTTTCTAACCCGGCACTCGTCGACTTGATAAGACGGAAAGTTCGCCTCAATCAACCATATGCTGGTGTATTTCTTAAGCGTGACGAAAGGTGAGCCTTCACATCTCTGCAAAGTCTGAAGTAAGTTGCTCTGGTGTGGCACAAGAAAGGTGTATAGGTTTTCTATTTATTTTGTATGTTGTAGAAATACAGAGTAAGCACCTAATTAAAGTTTATGGATAATCGCTAGAAAAGTTGGAAAGCCTAAATGCTGGTGAATTGATTGACAGCATAGGCATTTGTTAGCTGTAATTTTGAAATGGCGACCACTTGGCATGCCCTAAAACTTGCCCTCCACTCCTTTATGTGCCAAGGTTCCTGAAAAAAAAAAAAGAATGAGAGAGAGAGAAAAAAAATCCTATTCTTATCCCACAATTAAACACTTCTTTTTGACGCAGGCTGAGTTATATATGTAATGTAAGAAATGACATTGAGCATCTTTGAAGTGAGAGACATGGCACTGAAAGGAAGGCTCACATAATAACTGATAGGTCTGTCAACAAATTGCTACTGTAGCTGCTACTGTACTCTTTAGAGTTCTGAAGCAAAACAGAGCCACTTGTCAGCATGCAGACATTGAATTATCATTTTACTTACTTTTGAAAACTGTCTTTCAGTCACTGCAGTGACTTTTCATTTGTGCTTTGGCTGTGCCATTTGTACTAAACACAAGATGTTTTTTGAATCACTTACATACCACTTATTTCCTTTTTTTTTTTTTTCTCTCTCCTGTGAATGCAGCAATGAATCTGAAGTGGTAGACAAGCTGGATGACTTGTACAGTGTGGGAACGTTTGTCCAGATTCATGAGCTCCAGGACCTTGGAGAGAAGCTGCGCATGATTGTCATGGCCCACAGAAGGTATACGCTTAGTCTATAATGGTAGTCCACAAATTTTTTTATCTTTCTCAATTCCAATATGTGATAACTGAAAGCCTTTTGAGTGTTTCTTTGGCGAGTAAACAAGCCTGCGTAGTGTTTTTCATGTGCACTCATGTTTTGCTTCTACTGCATTTTACTGTATTGACTTATGAGGACCATATTGAGAACCATATGAGGATTTAGCTTGGCTGCCAAAAGGTAGTCGGCAGTACCTGACAAATTAGTAAAACCAGTGAATAAATATTGAGGTAACCGGAGACTTACTTTAACTTTTCGTGTTCTGTTTCTTTTTAGGGTCAAGATTATCCGCCAGCTTGTAGAAGGTGAGCATTCTGCTCTTGAGGTGTTGCATAGCTTGTGGTGTATGTGGACTGTCCCAATAGTTCATGTTGTGAGTCAGCAAAAAATTGGGAGAGGGTGTAGTGACACTACTCTTGCCACTTGAAAGGACCTGGTTGACCTCTAGTATGAGCCTGACTGCTGTATTACAACGCAGAATTTTATGCGTGCAGTTATTATTCAACCCATTTTTAGTGTTGGTTGAAATGGAGATCAACAAACAGACAGAACAAGGAATCAGGACACCACTCCACCTGGTGCAAACATGAAAACATCAGTTGTATGCAACTTTTTGTACTCAATGACTGCCAGATGACTGTTAAAATGATAGCAGAATCACTTGGTTCGGGGAAGTTGTCCGTTCACTGGATTTTGACAAAAATTTGGAAATAAGGAATGTTTGAGCTGAGATGGTGCCGGAAGTGCTGACTTCTGAGCGAAACTTGCAGCAAACAGAATGTAGCATTGATTGGAAAGCATCAGACAACAGCGATGAGATCTTGCAAAGGGTCGTCACCAGGGATGAAACTTGTATTCCCGACTACGACATCACGGTGAAGTAGGAGAGCAAGGAGGGTAAAAAGAAAGATTGGCCAACTCCAAGAAAAGTGTGATAACAAAGGGACCACGGAATTTTTTCGCTACCATGGAATTATACACCATGAATTTGAACCTGAAAGTCAAACTGTCAATGCGACTTTCCGTGTGGAGGTTGGAAGCGTCTGAGAGATTACGTGCGACCAAATTTGTTGAAAGAGGGATGCTGAATTTTGCATCATCATAATCCCCCTGTGCACTCTGCATTGATAGTGCACGAGTTAATGGCACGCAATTCATCACTGCTGGACATAAAATTCATTCAAACGAATTGAAGTTAGAATTAAAAAGAATTGCTTTAAAAACAGGCATATTTTTGAACTTTTGAACACAGTTGAATTCAACATAAAGTTATCCAGCGTTTAATTATCAAAGAAAGTTGGCTGTATTTGTCTTCTAAAGCTGTAATATTGACTGACCGTATTTAAGGATATCAGTTTAAGCGCACTTCGATTGGAAAGGGGATGCGGCAATAAAAATGGCACATCTCCCCTCAAAGTTATTTTCGCATTGCATTGTGCATTCACAGTCCCCCTGACACTCCATTGAGACATTGCACTAAATTTGACATAAAGCAAAATGAAAAATATCTCTTTAAAGGGGCCCTGAACCACCCCTCGGACTTAGTGCAAAAACATAGTCCGCGGGTAGCATATCTTACTGTGAACATCCCAGCCAAGTTTTGATGTCGTACGTGGTGTGTGGAGCTCGCAAGCAGATCGCGAAGTCACCTTCCTTGCAAACGCTCTCTTTTCATCAGAAGGCCCTGTCCTCACTCTCTTCTAAATGTACTATTTCGTCATTCCCTTAGGCAGCTGCTATTGGCCGATAGCTGACATCAAGCGGCAGTTGGCTACATGGCGTAGATACCGCAGCCACCGCGGCGTGCCGCCACGAGTCCACTGGCTAAGTGCACTGCGGCTTGCTGAGGACAGCCGCATTTGCCTTATGTTTAATGCATCGTAGGCACCAAAGACGGAAGTTGTGGGGTCTACGTGAACATCCAAAATTAAATTTGAACTGCACACCACAGTGACACTTAGAAGGGCGGAGCATTGTGGGCACGCCCCACTGCGCCGTAGCCTTTGCAGTGCAAGGCATTGAAGAAGGAATGGGTGCAGAGCAGAGGCGATGCTTGATTGCCAATAACTCCGCTTCTGCTGAACGCATTGAAGTGCTTTTTGTAGTAAAGTAATTCTGAGATAGCCTTTTTTTACTTCAAATGCCGTTCTCAACTTCAATAAAAAATGGTTGAGGGCCGATTTAATGTGATTGATTACATCCCGTAGATTACTTATGAAATTTCTTCTTTTTTTTTGTATAATAAGGCTTTTTTCTTTTTTTTTTTTCTCTCTTGTTCAAAAGAAGGTGAGGAGGCAAAAAGATCAAACCGAAGACGACGACGCCCAAATGCAAATGGTCGCCCTACCAATGCAGTTTCCTCAGGCGAAGTGGTTGAGGATCCTGCGCCAGTGGTTGATCAGGCATCTTCACCAGCTGTGTCCGTCCCCATGGGGCCCGTTCTGATAGCAGAAGTTGAAAACGTGCCTCATGAAAAGTTTGTCATCACGGAGGAAATGAAAGTAAGTAAATTGCCTTTTCCTTACTATTGAATTAATTTATTCAAGATATGAGGATGGCAACTAGGTCTTTTAAGGTGGGGGGGGGGGGGGGGATTAAGAGATTGTTAAAAGTTAGTGGTCAGGTACATCATACCATCAAGGCATCGCCTATGAAGTGCCAAAGTGCAAGAACAAACTTGTGCTTCACTTCTACCATGGTGATTACTGTAGGTATGGAGTTAGCGCCAAAGCGAGCTGAGACATGATAAATTAGCTACTGCACATTGCACTGTTTCCTGCACTTAAGTAGACTTGTCCAGTGCATGGGCCCTAATGTAAATAGTCTTCAGCAAATTTTTTTTTTAAGGGGAAATGGCTGTGTTGTGCACGTGTGGACACACAAATGTCATGAATGTGAATATGTTCTCACAACTATAGCAGCAATGCACCAGTCCATAACTTTCATTATTTTCATACCCACCAAGGTGGCTATAGCATTGCGCTGCTGAGCACAAGGTCGCAGGTTCGATCCCAGTTGTGTTGGTCATATTGGCTGATCGGTGTAGAATGCAAATGCTTGTGTACCATGCATTGTGTGCACGCTAAAGAACCCCAGCATCTGTGTATTTATGGAACACACCATAGAAGTTTGTTGCACTTCATTAAGCACAACAAATTATACATGTGTGTATAACATGCATGCTACACATGTTTTGTGCCACAGGGCAAACTTTCCAAGTTAAAAATGAACAAGAATACAAATAAAAAATTAACAGGTGGTCAAAATTAAACCGGAGCCCTCCGCTATGGCATCTCTCTTAACCCACTGTGCATTTGGGAGAAATTAAATGCCACAGTCTTTTATTACTTTCAGTGCTCTTGTCACAGCCACCAGCGTCACGAAGGAGTTTCCTTACATATGTTGTAATTGGGCATGGTTCTTGTTTCTTGTGGTCATAGCTTCAACAATATTGTCCGCAGCTGTTATAGCACAATACTGTAGCTATGAAAGGCCACATGCTCATTTATTACTTACATTATTTTTGTGTGAATGTTTAACGGAAACACATAAACAAGAAGACACAAGGATGAGCGTAACAAAGAATTTGCTGTTTTTGCAATGCACGGGCATGCACGCTCAGTGATTGATGTTCTTGTTCTTTTTTTTTTTTTCGTTGTCATGGTACTGTTTGTGGCCAAGACCATGACTGTTGTCATGGTCTTGTTTTCTTCATCATGTTTCCATGTTCTTTCGGGTTTTCAGGTGTGTTTCATTTCCTTTCCCTAAGTTTTTTTTTTTTTTTTTCCGAATGTTGCTTCAAAATAAATCATAGCAGTTGAAAGTAGCAGTTGTCCTCATGTCTTCTTGTCTCTGTAACTCCATTAAACGTTCATGCTTCACACAAAAGTAATACAACACTAGCTAGCCCAATCAGTTATGCTGCGTTAAGGAATTGCTACTAATCATGATGTCTTGATGTGTAACATGTGCCCCATTTAATTTGACCTCATCTAATGGTAGGCAGTGACTCAGGAGATAGTCAAGACCATTCGTGACATCATTGCACTGAATCCCTTGTACCGAGAATCCATCCAGCAGATGATCCAGGCTGGGCAGCGCGTAGTGGACAACCCTGTCTACCTGTCAGACCTTGGTAAGTACATCCATCTGCTCGAACATGCATGTGAATCAGCAAACTTTCCACTTAAAACCTTCAAACTTCAGCACCTCTTTGGTTTCTATATTTGCAGCTATGGCAGTAGGACCTTTGCAATCAATATTAAGGTGAAATATGTAATGGACCCATGATACGTTCTTGCAAAGCATAGTAAAACCCCACTATAACAGAATCACTCTATTCGACACTCTATGAGATGCCAACTGCACTATGCATTTTATACTAGAATATTTGAAGTTCAATGGTGCCGGACTCCACTTAGTATGAAGTCTGACGGAGGAAATCTGCACAAGAAAGCTCAGAACAGCTGATATGGTGGCACATTGTCTTTCTTCGTGTTAGCCTGGACAGGCAAAGAGGCGCTGTGAAGTTCGTGCCACCACATGGCAAAAGCTCCTCAGACAAAGACAGACAAAGCAGCTGCTGACAGGCGTCATCAGAATCTCACTGATATCACGTCGCCCCTGTCAAGCACAGCATTGTTTCAGTGCATTGCAGACAAATTAAATGCGAACAGGAATATGAAGTGCAACACTTTTATGAATAATAGCATGACAGTGTGATTTCATAATGCTATTATTCCGTCACGAATGATGGAGAAAACTTTAAACTAATCTGTACAAGCCGAAATCGGGCCGGCATCGCTCGAAGCTTGAAAACAGAAATGAAATAGTAATCGATTCTATATACCCATAATTTATTCGGATTTCATTTGTCCACGATAAAGACACTGGAGACTTAAGAGCCTCTGGAATATTTTAGTTTACTTCCTGCATTACTATGGCTCTTCCAAGCCTTTCTGCTTCTGACAAAACATATGCCACCTATGATGAGCTTTATTTCTTGTCATGGTGATTTCGTTGTAACAAGGGTTTACTGTATTTTATATATGCTTTGGCAACAGAGTGCACTGTCATTTCAACGCTCATTCATCATTGTTGTGCTGATGCACTCTTTACCTCAGTGATTGAAACACTTATCGTTGTGTTTGCATGAAAGTGTGGCACCGAATTGAACTGATAACCAACAGTGTGCTTGATACGGTCCACTTAGTTACTTGTCTTGTATTCAGCATTGGAATGAGTTTGGTTACGTAAGACAGATGTTATCTACCATTTCAAGTTTAACTAAAAAATAAGCTGTAATCAATGATCATGCAATCAAAGAAGTTACAAAACTAGGTACTGTCTTCAAAAAGAAAGATATTAAACTTAACATCACTTTCCTTGTTCATTCAAGAACTGTATCTATTATTTCTAACTTTGTAATGCCTTAGCTTTGATATTTCTGAGGATTTTGTTGTCACTGTTTTTTGTATGTGTGTGCTTCTGACAGGTAGTATTTTTTAGCTTACGGAATGCATTAAAAATCCTTTGTAGAATTTCACTTGCAACTTTTATGCTACCATTTTGGGACAAGAAACTTCATGGCTGAATTAACCTTGCTGTCTTATTCTGGTGTTAAAAACACATTAGAAAGTATTGCATAGATTTTACGTTTAATAAAGTCTTCATTCCTGTATGAGGTGGCCTCAATTGCCTTTCCTTTTCAGTCTAGTTTAATTTCACCAAAAGCCATTTTCAGGACCCTGGAATGTAGTTGGCATTTAGTTGCATGTGCTTGGCATCCTTGTTCGACATTTTAGGTGCGGCATTGACTGGTGCTGAATCTCATGAGCTCCAACAGATCCTTGAAGAGACCGATGTAAGCATTTTGAACATTTGTTCTGTAGGTTGTGCTTCCGTAGGATGAGACAGGAATTCTGAGATGTCACGTAACTCCGAAAGCCTTAATCCATTTGAAGTATCAGCGCAGACAATTTCAACACTTATAACTGCGCATTTCTGCTGTCATTTTAACTGCATGCAGATATCATTACAGTGGTTAGCCTGTCTATGGTATTGGCAACATGCCTCCAATTCATGGCCTACATTTTTGTAGCTCTTTAAAAAGCATTTGTCAAAGATGGCTTCTCAAAATTAAGAGATGCTTTGTGGGGAAGCCTGATTAGTCCACTAGCTTTTTTTTATAGGCCTGTATGTTGGATTCATCCGTGCACGTGCATGCAACTGAGAGCATAATCATAGCAACAGTAAATCTTATAAACTATCAAAGACACCAAATGAGCATCAGCAAGAATCAAGCCTTAGCTGTCTCAATTCTGAAGCCAGCTCTCAAACAATTGCACTATTAGGATATTGTGTGCACTTTTTATTAAAAAAAAATTGTGAACTGACTAGTAGGCCTCCTCTTGTATCGAAACTGTATGAGAGCTCTTGAAGGGGAAGCGAACCCTCGCCCTTCCTATCCAGAGGGTTCTAGCACTAGGGCTTCAATGGGCTCAACATGATGCAATTAGCACTTGGTGCACACAAAACAGTGTAAGAGCTTGCATATGTGTCTTTGCACTGCAAAGCAGCACCAGTTTGCTCATGCTCCACTAGTGGCTTGATTTCACCAGTTAGCTCCTGCTGTACTAGCGGCTTGATTTCTTTAAACAAAGGTTTATGCACTTACATGCACCTAAAAGGATTTAATGCCTTGCGAGACGGTACATCCCATAAGCTGAATGCTGAAGATGATGGCACAATGCAGTAAAGAAGCAGTCATGCCATAGGCGCATTGCAGCAGTTGGCAAATTTTGTTCCAAGCAAGTTTAACAGGGACCTTCATTGTGACTGAATACTTTGTGGTAGCTTGGTACAGGTTGCCATGATGTGCACCTAATCACCCGCACTATGGGGAAGGCCATAATGCAACATATAAGCTTCTGTGTTACACATGTAAAACACTGCAAGAAAGTGACTAATACTATAATACTGGTAGTTCTTGCAAACATGAAGTTGAGAAATATTTGATAAATGTGTCTCAAGATATGTTTGCATGGTCTTTATGTTGATCGTTGTTGTTGTTGTTATTATTATTATTATTATTATTATTATTATTATTATTATTATTATTGCTCTAACTGCTGAATTGAGATATAATTGTGTTCCCCATGTAAATGTGCTTCTGCATTTTTTCATTTTTCCAATGGTATTTCCCCGAGTTGGACGCTGAGCAGTTTACTTTTGTCATTGTCTTTCTTTTTTTTTACCCCCCAGATATCAAAACGTCTCCTGTTGGCTCTCTCCCTCCTGAAGAAAGAGTACGAACTTAGCAAACTACAGCAAAAAATTGGCAAGGAGGTGAATAACATTTATTGTTTGTATTTTTGCATAAAGCAATGAGCAGTTTTGCAGACTTGCATGTCATGGCTGCATTTGCTGATGTATGATTTATTCTTAGTTAGTCCTGCTATAAGGCGAAATATTTGACATCTTTCTTTCGGAGCACCACCTAGTCACCAGGAGTGATATTCTAGTATTCACAGTGACTTGAATTAAATGCGAAGTTTCATTGTCTACCTGCTCCTGCCTAGCTGAATCACTGCTCACATGAGTCAGTACCTGAATTTTCAAACCAGAGCCAGTTGAGCTGCTCAGTGTTTGGGTCATTTGGTCATGTCCCAAACTCTGGCAGTTATAGCATGTGTACTCTGTCATTATGATGCACTTCAACTTGCTTCCCCTCTCTCTTTAGAAATTTTAAAAGGAAAATTTAATAACCTTACATTATTTTATGTGACAATAGGTACAGTTCATGTAATGTTTGCTTATCTTGAGGATAATCGCAGTGATAAAATGTTGTTGTGCAAAGCATCCAAAATATTAATTGAGTTTGCCATAGAATTGTCTACCAAATTGAGTATGGCATAAAAAATGAATTAGATCTTCTATAAACTTCTTCTAACTGCTTGTTAGTGCCTTGACCAGGAAAGAATAGCAGTGGTATGCAACATCAGTTACTGGAAGTGGAGCTTTAGAATGAGTGCTTTAGCCTTGTCGTGTTCTGTCGTAACAGGTCGAGGAAAAAGTGAAGACCCAACATCGGCGGTACATGCTTCAGGAGCAGCTCAAGGCAATCAAGAAGGAATTGGGCCTTGAAAAGGATGACAAGGATGCCATTGAGGAGAAGTTCAAGCAGAGGCTACAGGTACAGGCACCCATCATAGAACAATCGAGAAAGCAAACAGGTGTACCGAACTCTACTATTTATCACCAAGTTGCAGAGTTAATAGATTTTAATCCAAGCCTCTTGCAGACAGAGTGAGCCACTCACTTTGATATGTTTTATGAATTGCCATCTATTGATATGCCAACAATTACTCTGAGAGTTCAAACAAAGAAGGTATTGTTCGGAGCTAAAATTAAATTACAACCTGCGAGAATTAAAGAGACACTAACGGCAAATATTAAGTCGAGCTAGATTGAAACGTGCTTCTGTAATTACAAATTCTTCATTCGTAATGAAAGCAAAGATTTTGTAAGCGAGAAAATGATTAAAATAGAAGATCAGAGTGGTATTCTCTGTTGGTGAGTATAGTACCCCTTATGTGTGGCTTCAGCACTTCTGATTCAAAGGGAGCAGCTGCACACCACCACTGCGAACGGCATCGATTTTCTCTGTCCAGAATAGCCGAGGCAGCAAGGTGTAGCAATTGACCACCCTGCCGGCTACAGCAGCAGAGGCTCAAGTGGCCGTAACTGGTAACCTGAACCCAAGTGAAGCCACAGAGTGACTCACACGAGCTGAATACCTACACCTGCCCAGCGGTATGCTTCGTATATAATGCTAAATAAAAAGTCTACAAAAGACTTAACAATGTCACACAGGACGGTCATGTAGAGATGATGCCACATCTTCTGCTGTGGTGCCGGCGGTTCAAATTGAGAAGCAGCAGCAAGACCTTTGACGGCAATTCCTTTGGAAAAAAAATTTATATATTGGCATACAGAAAATGATGATAGACTTCTAGACGATCTGTCTATTCTGTACATATTGGAATGCATCATGTAACCGCGCAAATGACAACGGACGAAGAAGGAAACACACGGGACAGGCACGGAACTTCAACTGAGATTTACCCCGGCAAAGCCCACATTTATACATGTATCATAATCACACTTGATAATCATCAGACAACCATCACTCGACATTCGCATGCGGGCGTGAGTGGCACAAATTCGCATGTAAATAATTGAACTCTTTATCACTCGGTGACACTGAAGAGCTGCTTACGCAGCTGCTAGATTGCATTTTTATATAGTAAGCTTCATAGATTTCTCGGCTCAATTGTGATGCGTACATCTTCAAGACTTTAGTGTCGCAGAACCTAGGTATGCAATTACGACAGTGGCGACAATGGTCAGCCAGTTTGCCACCCCAGCCAATCCTTCTACCCCTGCGCGGTGCTCCTGCAGTCTGACGTTTAGACACCGTCCCGTCTGCCCTATGTAGCTGTTGCCACAAGAGAGGGGTATCTGGTACACTACCCCTATTCTGCATGGGACGAACCTGTCAACGTGCTTGATACTATATTAATTTCTTTTCTTCCTTCCCTGCACCATGTTGCACATGCCCGCCAGTTTCTTGGTGGGATGCAGGTTCTTGTATTCAAAGGTTCTGACGGTTCTCTTAGGCGGAGCCTCCGAGAACCTAATTGAGGACAAAGCTGTTGGTTTCAAAAACACACACAAACTTTTAATCAAACTAGAGAGAGGCATAAAATAAATGATAGAAAGAAATAGAAAGAGATAGAAAGAAAGCATAAATTAAGCACTCAAACAGACACTGTGGTAAGAAACACACTTGGGGCTAGTACGGCGTTAACTAGTGCGCGAGTCCGGGCTGACCACAATGGCAGGGGCGCGTAACAGTCTCGACGTCGAGACACGGCGACAGGATGATGAGAGAAGTTGCGCCGGTCTCGCCAAAGTCGGGGTATAGGATGGTTGACCGGGCGACCGGAGCGCCCTAGCTCTGGCTTGGAGATAGTAGGCAGGCAGCAGGTGGCACAAGTAGATGGCGGCGGCGTTCTGGCCGGGCAGCTGGGGGTAGAACTCGGGCCCGTAGCCCGACTGCTCTCGTCCTGCCCACGGGCACAGAAGCTCACCGGCCTTGGGCAGCTGGCGGCACGATCGGGTAGAGTGGCAACGCACAGGAACGGGTTGGCAGGAGGCCCTGGTCGGATGAAGTCCTGGTGGCTCGGGTCTGAAACCCGACGGCCTGGCGTAGCTTCCTGGAACTCTCCCGGCGTCTCCCCCCTTCTGCCAGTGCGCCACGCTTTTTCTTCCACTCTGGCCGATTAGTCGTTTTCTGATTGGCTGTTGGACGCTCCGTGGTTTCTCCTAATTGGTTGGCATTTTCTTGTTTTCTTTTCTTGCGCCGCACGTTCGCGTGCCGGACGCTCTTCGGCATTGTCGTTTTCTCTCCAGTACGGAATTCGCCTCGGCGTGCGCACTCCTTGTCGTCTGCTTCTGTCTGTTCTGACCACCGCACCATGTCGCGCACTACACACATCACACTTGGGCGGCGTAAGAACCACCGGGACTTCACATTTTTCAGCCACCTTTTTGAGGCAGTGAAAGATTTGGTGGTAGTATGGGATGGCAACAGGTCTTCGGCATTGCGGCTCTACGCTTGGGCGGAGCTCTGATGGGCCCCGCACTTCCTTGTCAAGGGTTTTTAGCACCAAGGTGACCGTCTCATACTGAAATCCTGCGCTGTGCAGTCTTTGCAGCTGTAAAAACACGCTATGTTGCATTTCATGCTGGCAGGACTTATCGAGAGCAGCATGCAGGCAGTTTTTTGCAATTCCCCTTTTGACAAGCTTCGAATGAGCAGACTGGTAGTTTAAAATACCTTTTTTTGAGCGAGGCTGATACCTCCAGCACGCACGGGATCCAGCAATAACAATGCAAATGTCCAGGAACTGCAGGCATCCATGCGAAAGCAACTCAAAAGGGAAACTCAACCCAAAGGCACTCTCACGGAAAATTTCAAGAACACGGTTCACTACAGTTAAACCCCCTCCCTCCTTTACCCCTTTAAAAAAATATGGCATAATCGTCAACATATCTAAAAATCTTAGCTGAGTAGGCTGTGGCAAGGCGTTCAGCGATTCGCTTGTCACAATCTGATAAAAATATGTCACTTAATAGAGTCGAATACAGGAACCAATGCGCACTTCGCGCTTTTGGACGAAGTTTTTTTCCTTTGAAATTAATGGTCAATGCCAGACAAAAACGAAGAATTTCTAAAAGGTCGTCCACACTTACGCCACATGCGCTCTAAAAGGCCATTGGGTCGTAGTCATCAATGTAATCCCTAATGACGCAAAGCAATTTGTCTTGTGGAATGGAATAAAATAGGTCAATGACATCAATGGAAAACGGAAACAAAGATTCCCTCGGGCCTTCCTGATCACGAAGAAATACGATAAGCTCCTTGGAATTCCTTATCATGAACCGGTCCTCAAATCTGAGCAAGCGCAAGTGTTTCTGCAGAAACTTAGAGACAGTCCCTTGCCACATGTCATGCTCAGATACGATGGCTCGGAAAGGAACGCAATCTTTATGGGTTTTCACGGAGAAGAAAATGCTGAGCGCTCCACTTTTCGCACCCTTGATAGCCAAACCAAGCTTTGTCAGGCTACGCCTATCACACAGACCCAACGCTAGCTCTTTTAGCTTAGCGACAGTGCACGTCCTGATGGAAAAATTTTTTGCAACAGCTTTCCTCGCTTTCTAACTAAATAACGAATTAGGTAGAACGGCAAAACTACCTTCTTTATCAGAAATCATTAAAGCCAGATCATTCTGCTTAAGGTACTCAATGGTTCGCTTAACATCTCGCTACTGGTTCTGCTTCGACCACTTCAATGCGAGTGAGTTTACCCCTTCTGAAATACACAAGCCTTTTTCATCCTCAGGCACACGTCTTGCAATGTTCTTAACAATAGTTAGGAGCTCGATCGGGGACTCTTGGGATTGAATACAGAACCTAGGTCCTTTAGAAAAAACCGAATCAACACTTTTTGGCACATCACGGTGTCCAATATAGGATACCTTTCCTGGTGGCACATTTACCTTTTTTCGAAACTTTGCCCAATCGAGGAGCATTGGAAGGCACAGGGACTACAGCAGTTCGGTAAAATGATTACATTCACCAGAGTACCTTCTGTACACAGTTTCGCAGTTCTGGGTTCCCTTCAGTTGGGACGCTACAAGCACCTGCAGGCATTCTTGAATATGCCACACTTGCCTCCACAGTTCAGACCTGAGTATCTTCATCAATCTGGTAGAATGCCTTTTCGAGGGAGTACACGGGTAGAAGAGGAAAACAATTACTGGAAGGACGAGCCGATGGTTCAGGGCGAAGACACACACACGCGCATGACAACCGGTGATGGCCGCTAAACTAACAAGGGTAACACTCGAATTCACACATAGAAAGGAAGAAAGAACAGGGCCCATTGAACTAGAAAGTAACATATTTAACAGGGAGAGGTGGGCTAGTTGGTGGTCTATATTGTAATGCATCATGTAACCGTGCAAACGACGACAACGACAACCTTGGTGCTAGAAACCCTTGACAAGGAAGCGCGGGGCCCATCAGAGCTCCGCCCAAGCGTAGAGCCGCAACGCCGAAGACCTGTTGCCATCCCGTACTACCACCAAATCTCTCACCGCCTCAAAAAGGTGGCTGAAAAAATGTGAAGTCCCGGTGGTTTTTACGCTTCCCAAGAAACTGGCGGGCATGTGCAACATGGTGCAGGAAAGAAAGAAAAGAAATGAATGCAGTATCAAGCACGTTGACAGGTTCGTCCCATGCAGAATAGGGGTAGTGTACCAGATACCCCTCTCTTGTGGCAACAGCTACATAGGGCAGACGGGACGGTGTCTAAACGTCAGACTGCAGGAGCACCGTGCAGGGGTAGAAGGATTGGCTGGAGTGGCAAACTCGCTGACCATTGTCGCCACTGTCGTTATTGCACACCTAGGTTCCACGACACTAAAGTCTTGAAGATGTACGTGTCACAATTGAGCCGAGAAATCTATGAAGCTTACTGTATAAAAATGCAATCTGGCAGCTGCGTAAGCAGCTCTTCAGTGTCACTGAGTGATAAAGAGTTCAATTATTTACATGCGAATTTGTGCCACTCACGCCCGCATGCCAATGTCGAGTGATGGTTGTGCGATGATTATCAAGTGTGATTATGATACATGTATAAATGTAGGCTTTGCCGGAGTAAATCTCAGTTGAAGTTCCGCGCCTGTCTTGTGTGTTTCCTTCTTCGTCCGTTGTCATTTGCACGGTTACATGATGCATTCCAATATTGACCACCAACTAGCCCGCCTCTCCCTGTTAATTATTCTGTCCATCTAGCTCCACTTAATACTTTGCTTTAGTGTTGCTTTAAGCATTCTGGTATTTGCTCTTTATTATCATTGTCCAAAAAATAAATAATAAAAAGAATTTTGCAGGCCTTCCACATGCAGCTGCCATCACGCATTTAACATGTTTACTTGTGAGTGTGTTGCTTATCTCAGACAGAAATGACATATTTTATTTTGCCTTGGGTTTCTCTAAATGTTTTAATGCATGTCTTGTAACAGGATCTGGTTGTTCCAAAGCAAGTCATGGAAGTGATTGAGGAAGAATTAAATAAGCTCTCGTTTCTCGACAACCACTCATCAGAGTTCAGGTATGCAATCTACCTAATATTTGTGTTCTTCAGAATTCTGGCTAAGCAAGGCTAAACAGTGCAAATTTCCTGCATTTTAGGACTTAGAAGTAATTTCTTGAATTTAATAAATTTTTTTAAAAATTATATCGTATTTAGAAGTGCTTAACTTGTTGTAGGACGTATTTGTAGTTGGAGTGGCTCAAGATAGCACACAAAAGTAGTGCCAAAAAGCAAACATGTGGGAAAAAATGCTTTAGTTCTTTTTTTGCTCATAATCTTTCTTTTTCTGCTTGCGTATCCCTCTGTTTTGTTAGTGTTGCAACCAGCCCACAGTGCTTGCTCCATTCTCTGTTATGTTATGATTCTCGTTATCTGTTACAACCTGCAGTTGGTGCACTTCTTCACATGATCTGCTTTGACCAGAATGATATTTTTTTCTCCTCTTGGCGCAGTGTGACACGTAACTACCTTGACTGGCTTACGAGCCTCCCTTGGGGTAAGACAAGTGAGGAAAACCTGGACCTGGCTAGAGCCAAGGAGGTGCTTGAGGAAGACCACTACGGCATGGAAGATGTCAAGAAACGCATATTGGTGAGTTGTACCACAATTTAATGTTACTTTATCTGTAAAGTCCTCATGAATATGTTAGGGCTGCATGCACTCTGATTAAAAGGTTCCTGAACCACCCCCTCGGACTTGGTGAAAAAACACAGTCCATGGATAGCATTTGCTGCTGTGAACATCTCAGCCAAATTTTGCAGTTGTGCGTGGTAATGGAGTTTGCAAGCTGAGTGTGAAGTCATCTTTTTCTCAAGCGCTCTCTTTTCAACAGGAGCCTGCACTTCACTCTTTTCTGGATGCTTTATTTTGTAATATAGCAGATTCCCATACACGGCTGCTATTGGTCAATAACTAACATCAATCAAAAAGGGTGTTTATATCAGTGCGCTTCCTCCTACTGTTACTGCGTATACTTATTTATGCAGTTTAATAAACGGGCTGAAGTAAGCGAAAATCTGCTTTTCAATTTCGATAATATATACGTACTTCTATAAAGAGCTATCATCTGCTCATGCTCAGCAGTGGCCGCCCGCATAGGAATTAAACTTTGGCCACCCTGCTAATCAGTGTCGTAGCCATCACATCTCTCTAATTTCAACTAGTTTTCAACACTCAATTAGCCTCTAACCATGCAGAACTTGAGGTCTGACCACACGCATGCTTGCCAGTGTGTGCTCGCTCCTGGTCACTCCTGGTTACATGCCTTGGCAGACTTTGCTTCATATTGAGCTATTGATAGCGCTTCAAAATGCACAAGTTGGATGTGGCTGCTATCCGTTGGTCAAACTGGTACAGGACCAAGCCCGTCTGTACCGTGTAGCACAGCCAGACGAGCATAGGAGCGTGAGTGCACACTCAAGCCTTGTCGTGCACACAGCAAACGCTGCTCGTATGTGCAACAGTTGCATGTAGCTGTGATCTACTTTGTAGCGTAGATACTGCCACCACTGCGGGGTGCCTCGACGAGTATTCTGGCTTAGCACACTGTGGCTCACTGAGGACCATCGCATTTGACACATAATAGGTGCCAAAATCGGAAGTAGTGGCGTCTACGTGAACATTCAAAATCAAATTTGAACTGCGCACCACGGCGACCTTCAGTAGGTGGAACGTTGTGGGCACGCCCCACTCCGCCACAGCCTTTGCAGTGCAAGTCATTGAAGAAGAAGCAGAAACACCACGAAGGGTTTGTTTGACTGTCAGTAACTCGGCCTCTGCTGAGTGCGTTGAAGTACTTTTTGCAGCAAAGTATTTCTGAAATAGTCTATTTTAACTTCAAATGCATTTGTCGACTTCGATAAATAGGGGTTCAGGGCCCCTTTGGAGTCATTTGGCTGGGGAAAACAAAAATCAAGTGCTTGTGCCGCGCAACTACCCAAATATAGAATAGCTGCCAAACAGTGTTTGTTCTTCAACTTAAATACTGCATTCACTAGCATGCAGCCGCATAGTGTTTGCTCTTCAACTTAAATACTGCATTCACTAGCGTGCAACTGCATGATGTGTACTTGAGCTCAAAGGCATTTGCATAAAGAAAGTATCGTAGGCAAGAAAATAACTTATTTTGTGGTTAAGAATTTCACGAATGGGTGTTCGTGCTGGAATTGAGAGGTGAACTGCAAGAGATGATTTCACAAGAGCTACGTGCATTCCTTTATTGTTAGCTGCATGTGCTTATTCTGCAAGAAAATAAATCTTTCTCTCTTTTTTTTTTTTTTGTGGCTTCAGCATCTGTAAATCTTTGTGAGCAGCTGTGCATTGTTGTGAAGTTTACATTATCAAAAAAAAAAGTTTTTAAGGTGCAATTCTCATCATTTCTTCTCTTCAACTGATTGTAAATTTTTCTTTTTCCTTAGTCGCTGGGATTTTGTATGTCTGTATAAACTTCTTTGCAGGAATTTATTGCTGTGAGTCAGCTAAAGGGAACAACTCAGGGGAAGATCCTCTGTTTCTATGGCCCTCCCGGTGTTGGAAAGACGAGTATTGCCAGGTCTATAGCTAGAGCTCTTAACAGAGAGGTAAGCATCTTCCTTTGAGGCTGTTAAGAGTCTTTCTCAGATTCGTGTGATTGCAAGTCTGTCTCTCTCTTTCTCTCTTCTTCTTCTTCTTCTTCTTCTTTATTGACATTTTCTTATTTTTAGTTTTATTTTTCTGGCTGTGCATAAAATTCACTTGCTTGCATCCTGCTTGACAGGTTTAAGTTCAATTTATAATTTTATATCTGTCTGCTAGCTATAGCCAAATGCTCTTTGTATATTGCTTTAAGCTGTCCAAAAGATTGAGTGGCATAGCTGCACATCCAGTGCAAGTTAAATTAAATAGAGAAATACAGAAAATATATTTAGACTTCAATATCAAAAGGGGTTTAGAACAGTACCTAGATAGACAAAGTAAACGATTTCCAAAAGGTGGGTTGCCAAAAGCCTGTGTGTTCTTGTATGCTTAATGTTTAACTGTTTTCTTTGTTATGCATTCATTAAACTTGTGGCTTGTGCTTTGTGTTGTTATTGTGCACAATTATTGTCTACTGTGAAGTTAGAGCTTTTGCAGACTGCACGTACAGAGGTCCTCATCTATTTTAGTAAAAGTCCTCTGTGGATTTGCACATTCACTTCGTTAATATCTAATTTGTTTTCATAAGTGGGCAAAAATGGGAAGCCTCAGCTCAGAGCCAAAATTTTAACAAGGGAATGCGTCTTTATTATAACTTGAGAGGTTTGGCCATTTTAAACAGACAAGCAAAGTGCATACTTCACGTGCTGACGAGTGTGCCTGCAAGGTATTACAGCGCTGCACACCGCAGAAACAGCTGAAATTTCAGACCAAATGCCGCATCTCTCTCTCTCTTTCTCTCTCTCTCTCGGAAGCTTTGCTCCCAGCCAGAGAGTCAAGGTAACACGCACAAATGCCATGATGTAAAACGTAGTGCTAGCAACAGCACTCACTCTGACATGTTACTTCGGTAAATCGTCCATTGTGGAACACGAAACACTGCCATTGGAACTGCACCTTGCTTAAAAAATAATAATAATAATAATAAAGTGGGGGAAGCAGGACTTGTCACGTGAACCTACCACAGCCCCTCGGCTCCAGTATGGGAGAAGGCAAGGATGAAACGTCACTTGCAGATGCTACTTGAGCCAAAAGGCGAGAGAGTGTTTCTGTTGGCAGTCACACTCGCCTCCTGGTGGTATGGTAACAGGGTACTCAATTTCTTCCATCTCCTCCTATAATAAACCGATCTGAAAAATGTTTTGCTAACATGATCCCTAGCTTATTACTAAAACTTGCAATACAGCCTGGTGAGGGGCCCTTTAAGGCTCTGTGCCAAGCATCCTTTCTTCATCCACTGTTTTAATTCATCTCCATCTCACCATTGCTCATACTTCTTTTTTGGATGAGTGATATTACTTTGATGTAGACATATATGCTTTATGGCTAAGCTCTGCTGTTACGTGACTACTTTTTGTAATGTTCTCTTCCCACAGTACTTCCGATTTAGCGTTGGTGGCATGACTGATGTTGCAGAGATCAAGGGGCACCGGTAAGACATACATTCCATTACACCTTGACACTTGGATTTAATTGTTTTCTTTTTTACAGTCTTATGCAAAACTGAAAATTGCACTTTGTTATTAGCATAGATGTAGAGCTGTGTTCTGCTAATTAATGTAGCCACAATTCAGACTCTTTATTAATACGATAATGTTAAGTGTCCCGTGTCGCAGAAAATCCAACGGCATTGGCGTCCGGCGTCGGACGTCATTTTGACAAAAAGATTTTTGGACCAACCATACCCAGGCTGTCCATGTGGTGCAAGGAAGTTGCTGTACTAATTGTATTTCTCAAGCTAAAACACGTGGAAAAATCATAAAGTATGACTTACGCACAACCTACAGACATGATAGCTCTTGGATTGTAATTTTAATATACGAGAAAACATAATTCTGTTACACAAAAACTTAAACAAGCCCCTTTTCCAGCGTTTCTACCATTCATAGAGCAGCGATGGCGTCCGCCATATGCATGCACCGGTGCGTGAATATCTCGGGAGTCCACGGAGCGGCGAGTCCGCTTCCTTGAAGCACTTCCAGATGGTGCTCGCCTCCGCTGCATCGCAGCCCACACAAGAGGCCCCGTTTCTGCCAGAAAACCCGCCTTCGTGCATAGCGTTCGCCACGAGCGTTTCGTGGTAAACATCACGGTTACATACGCTGCAGTTGCCGGGAAGCGTGAGAAGCAGTCAGGGATCTTTGAATGCTATCGCATTCCACTCTTAAAGGCGAAGCTTAAGGGTCATCCAAATTTTTCAGTTACCTTGGTAGCCTGCATTCATCATGAAGCTTCCCGATTTAACCCCATCATTTCTGAGAATGCCAAGGGCGACTCTATCTTTGTGTGTGCTAAAATAAATGGCAATTGGAGGTGTTTGCTTATTTCCCGTAACCTTAATCTTACCTAATTTTTGTCTTCATTGTGAAGCCGCACCTACGTTGGAGCCATGCCCGGAAAGCTGATCCAGTGCTTGAAAAAGACAAAAACGGAAAATCCTTTGGTGCTGATAGATGAGGTATGTTCTACTCTTAGGCTTCTCCCTACAAAATTTGTGTATTATTTTGTTGGCACCTGTGTCATTTTCTTAACCTGAAACATTTTTTCACAGGTTGATAAAATTGGAAGAGGCTATCAAGGAGACCCGTCATCTGCTCTCTTAGAAGTTCTTGATCCTGAACAAAATTCCAATTTCCTGGATCACTACCTTGATGTCAATGTAGATCTCTCAAAGGTGATTAAAGTGCAATGTAACTTGTTTTGCTGCCTTTTCACTGTTTTTATTAATTCATTAATAAGCTTTGATTCGGAAGCCTTTCATTGGTCATCTTGCATGCATTCATTATACGTTAACTATACTGTAATTGGACTATTACATAACATAAAGTAAACTTTAATTCATTAACAATAATAATCTCTTGTAAATTACAGTAATGTTTCTGTTTGTGTCTGTAGGCTGTGCCCTGTATTCTGTATTACGCTAATACTGTTTTTTGCTTAGCCACTGAAACTGAAAGCAGTGTTAAGAAAAAGAAACAGCGGAAAATATATATTTGCATTATCACTTCTGTGTTTCTCTGAGAATTCACGTGCATTTTTTTGCCTTTTGTGCAGATTTTGTTTATCTGCACTGCAAATGTCACAGACACAATACCAGAACCACTCAAGGATCGAATGGAGATGATTGAGCTGTCTGGCTATGTTGCTGAAGAAAAGATGGCCATCGCCGAGGTGTGTGTTCCTATAAACCTCAGTATGTAGCCACCAACACTTCTCATAGCAGCTCCTGATGCCTTACAAGCAGGGACAAATATAAGTTATCCCGGCAGAAAGCCACATTGCTAAAGCATCTGTAGCTCTTGGGATAGGGAGCGTCCAGTGGAACGGTTGGGAGCTCCTCATTGAGTGGTGATGTCCAGAGGGACTGAGCCCTTAACCTACTGCTGCATTCTTGCAAGCCATCATCCCCAAAACCTCTTAACATGTTCTATCAGCAAACGTGCACAAGTCGAAAACAACTTGAATGCATTGTTTTGTTTCCAGGTTTGCCTGAGTTCGTTACAGTAGGTTAATTCAGACTCCAAAACGTAGATTTCGGACTATGCCATGCTTAGAAACTGGCTATAGAGCTATAAAAAGGTTGCATTCTCATGTAATTACACTGAACTGGCATTCTGATCAGTCATTTTCTTTTTGTTTGTGTTTCAATTTCTGCTGGTGATACATACGTCTTATGAAAAGAACTACACATATTAGTCACATAGCTATTTAAAACAAGAACAACTGCAGCTGGTGTTGAATGTCATAGCGGCCATTAAGTCCGATGGTTATAGATGCAGGAGGCCAACAGGCCAACTACGCTTGTTGAAGATGAAGAAGAAGCGAAGCTGAATATCTTGTGGAGGTGTAGGGCCATCAAAACAACGCAGTGCACTATTGTATAGGCCCAGATTTTCCACGTGTTCTGCCCGTGAAATCCACACCATTGAGCAAATTTCTCAGACTGGCAGATTGCACTGTTCAGCATTTTGAAAAGTTCTGATACTGATTGGACACTTTGGTTCACAAATCAAAGAACCTTTAGTGACTGGCATTGCTTTGGCTCTCATCAGTTTGAGTGACTTCACAATAGGAGGTTCTTTTACTTTTCACATGTCATACTGCTTGTATGTCAGCATATTTCCTTTTTTTTTCCTCATTGTAGGCTGGCAGGTTTCTTGCTTGAAAGGCCTTAGTCATGTATGAAAATGACCTTATTTTACTGTGCAGCGTTACCTGATTCCACAAGCGAGGAAACATTCCGGCATTGCTGATGATCAGGTGGATGTGAAGCCTGAATCCCTACAGCGGCTGATCAAATACTACTGCCGGGAAAGCGGCGTCCGAAACCTGCAGAAACATATTGAAAAGGTTAGTTTTTCATATTTTGTTATAACAATATTATAACATATTATAACGTAACAATATTATACTCGAACCTCATTATAACAAAGTTGAAGTGGGAGCCTAAATTACTTCATTATATCTCGAGTACTGCAATCTACTGCAATATATGCCCAATAGGGCGCGCTATTGTACATATGGAAATAACAAAATGACTTTGCAGCCCGCGGAACTGCTACACGGCCACGCATGCATTGAAATTTGAAAAAACAACAAAAGAATCGTCAGTGTGTGCAACACGCGACTTCTTAGCACCTGACGTGATGGCCTTTAGATAGCTGCATTCTTTTCCATTGTGGTGTCTTTTGTGTCCACTTTCCACTTGGCCCGTCACGGTCGAACATCATGTAACACACAACACAGCACTGCGCTGTTTAATCGGGCAGGCGAGTGAACTTCGCCACGCCGGCGTGGCTCGACCGAATGGTGGCCTTCGAGGTTGCAGCGGTGCCAATGTGATCTTGGATGCCAAGCCCAGCCAGCCTGCGCAGTGCGCTGCATGGAGAGGGAGAAGTGAATGCATGGCCTGAGCGTGGCCCCTGAGATTGCAGCAGGGAGATCTCGGAGGCCAGGCCCAGCTGCGGCTGCATGCGCAGCGTGCTATAAATTGCTTGGTGCGCAATGGTCGGGTATTTATTTATTTCAGAGATGAATCTGATTCGTTATATCCATTGGCAGGACAAATTCACTTCATTTAAACATTGTTTTAAATATACACGGATCTCTATGGTGATTTCAAGAGGAATTTGATTTACTTTGTTATATCTGTTATATCCATTATTTCGTTATATCTTGTCTTGCTATAGCAAGGTTCGGGTCTAGTATTTTTATGAATATTATGCTTGTTAGTCTATTGTTTGATCTGCTTGTTGATGTAAACTGTTTGTTAAATGAAGATTTTCTGAGGTCTTTTAGAGCACTCAGCATATCTGGCTGCAGTGTAGGTTTTAGATAGTGGCGCTGTGCAAGGTAGCCTTATGTTGGTTATCACCAACCTTGTTGGCTCAGTAATTTGCATTGTATGCAAAAAGAAGAGAAGACAGTGGGAACCGAAACATTAGAGTAAACCAGTTATCTGAAACACTTAGGCTTATTTCTTATAGATGGTTATGGATGTCTGCATTTAGATGTCTGTTGGCTTGCTGTTTCTAGAACAAGGGCTTTGCTTCATTGCACTTGATGTCCTTAGAGATCCTGCACAGACGTATTACATAAGGGATGGGTTTACAACATACGCAAAAAGGTGTTATCACACTCTTCAAACCAAGAAAAATTGTTATATCATGAACAGATCATGATAAGCAGTTGATGGTCATCATAATATTGATGAGGAAGAGCATATCAGTGTTTAGATATTCGGCAGAAAAACAAGGCTGAAAATGCATTTGTGTGCGAGTGCGGTTGTACTACCTTCTAGCCCTTCAGCTGGGCTCATGAGGTTGCAGATGTTCTTATAATTTTCAATGCTGCACTCTTGCTACCTGGTTTCCTTGTATATTCATGCTCAACAATTTCCCTTTTCTGTCTCCCTACACATGCAGCTGCAGCAACACAATTCAAGTAACTATCGTAGATGCTATTATTACAGTAAATGTAGCCATGTGAGTGGAAGAAGTGTGAGTGGAGGGAATGAGGAAGACAAAGACGTTTTGTTCCATCTGAGGCTCGCCTTGAAGTTCATTAAATAAACCCCGTTTCTTTTATAATGTAACAGCTTCTTTACTTACTGCCATGAGAACTGGTAGAGCATGTCTTTTTTCCACAAAGAAAGCTAAGTTCTGTTTCAGTGCTAAGGACTACAATGTTGTTAATTTATATAGTGCATTGCAGCAAATGCACACGTGGTGCTGAAATATGCAAGCTTTACCACTTATGCATTGTTGCATAAATACTGTCTGATGCATTATTTATGTCATCGTGTTAATGTAGCAGTATCATGCAAGATGAGCTAATGACTGAAACTCCACCCTTCTCTGTCGTCAGAAAAATTCTTTGTTAGCAAATGAATAATAGCTCTAAAGCTCATTGATCAGCCATCAGATCTCCTGGAACTTTGATCTGTTTATAACAGCTTTGAATAATTGACAAGGCAGCTGCTTTCATTCTTTTTCTTTATTACACGATAGCAGCAGCCTTCTGTTGTATGGCAAGGCGAAACATAGCCCCTTACTGCCTCCAATCTGAATTGTCCAAGAGTGCTTTGTTTGTGACTTTTTTTTCTGACTACTACATTGGTGCAGATACTCCGCAAGGCTGCTTTCAAGATAGTCAGTAAAGAATGTGAAGTTGTGGAAGTGCAGCCGGAGAACCTCAACGATTTTGTTGGGAAACCATTATTTACGCACGATCGAATGTACGAGGAGACACCACCTGGCGTTGTCATGGGACTAGCCTGGACAGCCATGGGTGAGCTGGGATAAAAACAGTTCCTTTCTCACTTTACGTTCATATAGTGTGGAGGTTGCTTGTGAAGGAGTTGTTAGGCTATCTCTTCCCTATACATGTGGTTGGATAATCGGATGAGAAATTGAACTGTATTTTCCGGACTGTAGTCTGCACCACTTGTATAATATAATCTGCAAAGGCCAACTAGGGCTTCAAATAAAAAGTTTTTTCAGATCGTTTGCAAGAATGAACTTTGACAGGAAATAGTTTTTTTAGCATTTCTGAAAGCAGTGTACAGTAGGTAATCAAAATTTTTATTGTCAGCCTTAGGCTAATGAGCCATCCTTTCAAATAAATGGCCCATTGATTCATCCACTGCCGACCAGTAAGAGCTTGGATCTTTTATTAGACTGCTTATAGGAGTCATATCTAAAACTCGTCAGATTACTGTCCTTGGGTTGTTAGAGCAAAACAAGTCAAGCATGTTGGATTCGATAAATGGCTTCTCAGTGTCTTCATTGCCTTCAGAATCCAACATCATCTCTGTTGCAGTATTTTTTGGTCCAGCTTTGTGAAACCATTGACAATAACTTTATATGGGATGGTGTGCCATGAATCAACAACCCACTTCTTACTTCGCAGGTTTCCCTGCGCATTTGTTCACTTTTTGCTTGCATATCACAAGCTGCCAGTATGAGCCGGGAATATTGCTCGCGCACAGCGACAATTATTGCATTATGGGATTTAGCACAAAAAAACTTTGCAGCTACAGTCTGGCCTTGTTTTCATTAAACACGCCTTGAATCTTAAGCAATAAAATTACGCATAGTCAGCATCCATAGTTCGCAATCTGCGAAAATTCAACTTTTATACTTTTATTGTGTAGTGTGGAAAATACAATACTTGTTATAGTGCCAACAAAATGTTGCTGCTTGAGTATCATTTCTTGCTTAGAGCAATGTAATTCCCATTGTAACATTTATCTTCACAGTGTGGCTCTCTGTGCATTTGAGGATCAGTGCCTTGTGCTTAACATTAGTTGGCTTCGAACTTTACTCAAGTGTCAATTTGTAGTTGTGGAGAGTAGGCAGGAGCATACAAAATCTTTGAAGCCTACCAATAAAGAAGCATGTTGGTGGTTGTATCAATTTGCCGTCACAATTTTTTACACATGAAAGAATTGGTACCTGATTTTTTTTTAAGTGATGCATAATTAATGGAACATGTGTCCAGGGATCTCAATCCCCCTGTACAGCCTTTCTAGAAGCCACCTTGTATTATGTCATGTGAATTTTTGTTTCCTAATAACTTGTATTTCACTGCATTTAGAGGCATAAGCAGCTGTTTTATAGGCTTCATGGGCGTAGTGTAAATTGACGCATCTGGATCGCTTGCCATTTATGTTTGCCTGCTAGATTTTCCGGCATGCTTGACACTTGTGTGCATGTCTTGTTCTTCTAGGGGGCTCCACATTATACATAGAGACGGCCGTTCCACGGCCGCTGGAATCCAGTGGGGACAAGAAGCTTGAGGGCTCACTGCAGCTGACGGGTCACCTCGGCGAAGTGATGAAGGAGAGTGCCAACATTGCCTACTCCTTTGCCAAGGCCTTCCTGTTGAAAAAGGATCCAAAGAACGATTTCCTCCAGAAGGCTCACGTTCACTTGCATGTGCCTGAGGTGAGGTTCTGAAACCCGCTTTATTTTGTTCGAACGGCGGCCTGAACAAGATTTAGTTTCAAGAGCCACAGAACACACTTTTAAAAGAGCATCAGAGTTTCCTTGAAGTACTAAACTCTGATGAAAGCGAATCCATCCCCCACATGTTGCCGTTGTCTGCCTGCATTGCACTGGTGACTGTACGTACAGTCGAACCCACTTATAACGATACCGATTTTAACAATATATCAGTTATAACAATGAGAAGCTGCTGCACTGTCAACTTTTGTATATTTTCCATGGTAAAATAACCGACTTACTACAATGCCCCGATGCCACATTATTCATCGTTATTGGTTATAACGATAAAGTCCGGCTGCTGGGTGTCTGTGCCGAAAGGTAGTGCAATGTGAAATCCTTGAGAAGAAAATAGAAAACGAGAAATTCGAGCCGCTGCATGAGGGCCCGCTTCCCCAGCAACCGCCGCGTGCTCACTTTCCAGCTTTCTCCATGCACCTTTTTTCCGTCGCCCTTCCACCCCTCCGAAACACGAATGGACCGTGCCAATTGCACTGCTCCCAGATTGCTCACTGGCTCCTCATTCTTGCAGCTGTGCAAACAGTTTAATCACTCGTGTTCATCTTTGTTAGGTGTGTCGAAATCGTTCCAGGCCACATGGTTTGTCAGCCTCATTTGACTTGCCGCCGAAACGGAAGATGGCTGATCCACCCACTGGTCATCGGCAATGCACGACGTTGCTGGTGAAAAGAAAGCTCACTACTGCAAAGTGCGAATAGAAACTACCAAGTTCTAACCAATGAAACAATCATCGAAATCGTCGCACAGGCAATGGTGGCAGTGATGATGTGGTAGGGCAGGCTGCCTCAACGTTGTCCTCACAGGAGGCCTGGCAGACGATTCAGTCCCTCCAGGGCTTCATTTTCACGAGGAACCTTCCGCTGCACTACGTGGAGCACCTGGATGCCTTGGAAAAGGATGTCAGCAAGCTTCGCATAAAGCATGCAACGCTGACGTACATAGGGTTTTCTCGGGCAAGCCAATGAGAAGCACGTGGCGAGATGCTTGTGGAAATCTCGCCTCAGCGTTTCTTCTGAATTTCTCAAGCTTACAGGCTGTCACGGCAACCTTCTCGCATTTTTTAAAAGGCCCATTTGGGGCCACCAAAGCATGCCTTGGTGAAGCTTGCATATTGTTTGCCGCCCGTGACCCCTCTTCGCAGTTGTTATAGCAGTGCTTAACGCCGACAGCCGCGGCTTGTTACACATGATCAGAGTGCCCAGGAAGCAGTTGAATGAGTGAACACAATCAGCATCCAGATGCAGAAAAGTGGTGGGGAGCGGCACTGGCCTCCCCACCATAACAGTTTTCTCACATCCCCCTATTTTGATTTTTTTTTTTTTCATGCAACCCGGTTATAACATTTATCGGTTATGCCAATGGAATTTTCATGGCACTTGAATATTGTTATAAGTGGGTTCGACTATATATAGAAATAAATGCTGTTTGAAATGCAGCATACGTGGGAATTCCAAAAAGCAGTGGTCCCAAAAGAAGTCGTGTTGCTTTTTCTATTTTGGCCATCCTTCCTTGCTACCCTATTCTTGTTACAACTCATCAGGGACTTCCCTGTCATTGTGGATTCATTGTGGAAGAACAAGTGCTAAACGAGAAAGCCTAGTCACTGAAATGGTTTCTAATATGTCCTGCTTGATTTCAAGAAACTAAACCTGGGGAAATTTTTATTAATAATTATTATTTGAGCTAAAACCTGCACTTCTTTGTGTTGTCTTTCTCTATTTTCATACATTGGTGTTGGTGCTGCGAGCAGCTTAAATTATTTTCTTTTTCGAACCTGTTTATCAATTACAAGATGAAGTTCTCATCAGAACATTGAAATCAAGGGGCCATTGGCAAAATATGATCATAACTTTGACTAATCCGCTTCTTCAACTTCGTGTTTTGAACAAAATGACACCTGGCTTGTGTGTTTATGTGGGTAATTTCCATCCTGGACAAACTAATTGTGGGCACTTTTTCAAGTGCTAGTTTCTCATTGTTTGTCATCTGGCACCCTCAGGGACCTCAGTGGCATTTCTTGTATGGAGGAAGGAAAGAAGCAGGAGGGAAAACCAAGGGATAAAATTGACGTAAAAAGATATTGAATCAACACATGATCATGTCGTAGTAAGTTTTAATGTCTTCTAGCACTACCCTATGTGCACTCGGTACACGCTCCTCTGAAAAGGTGAGTGCATCAGCAACATGTGGCTGCTGCACTCACACATTACAAAGAAGGTGATGAATGTGGAGCGACAAGTATAGCTAGTTGGTGGAAGTTCATTTTGTAAAACTGGGGTTACTGCACTATGACACACGGACAACAGAAGTAGAAAAATACAGAACACGCACTAACTCACAACTGAATTTTATTGGGTGAAAGATGACATATATATATACAATGACCAAAATGACGTCATTATGCTGATAGGCCATCCAAAATCGCTGCTGTCGCAATCCTGCATCCAGAAATTGCACCTCACAATAAGCAAGCACAATGAAGGGGTCGCTAACACATACGCACGCTTTCTTCTTTACTATAACATATGCCTCGAATAGCTCCTGTGTATGACGACCCCTATAACGGAATAACATTTTTGTTTTTTTCTAGAAGCGGAAGGCACACCTTCATCTCTTTTTCACAATCCCTGCAATGTTTTGCTACGTGGGAATGCTCATCAGATGACTTATTAAAACGTCCTTTTAGACGGATATTAATACAGCGTACGGTCTGACCGACATAAACACAGCCGCAGGGGAAAGGGAATTCACAAACACCACACATGCAAGGAACAAACTGTGACCTGTGGCTTACATGGCAAACAACCCGCTGTGGTTGCTCAGTGGCTATGGTGTTGGGCTGCTGAGCACAAGGTCATGGGATCGAATCCCGGCCATGGCGGCTGCATTTCAATGGGTGCGAAATGCGAAAACACCCGTGTACTTAGATTTAGGTGCACGTTAAAGATCCCCAGGTGGTCGAAATTTCCGGAGTCCTCCACTACGGCGTGCCTCATAATCAGAAAGTGGTTTTGGCACTTTAACCCCATAATTAAATACATGGCAAACAAAAGGGCTATGGCTAGGAATTTTTTCAATCTTTCTCGGGACCTGTGCACACAAACGGGCCATATTTTTTAGAGTGCTTCAGGTAGGCCACACATATCAACGAACCTAAAGCCACTGGTGGACTTTTTAACGTCATCAAAGTTGTGGCTACTACAGTCTGATAAAGAAGGGTTGTTTGTGGTGGTTCCAGAGCCTGTGTATGTGGATAAGGCTAGTGCTGCGCTGAAAAAGAACTTCATTCCTGCCCCAATCAAGAGCAGCAGGGTTAGAAACCATGCTTTAGCAGTCATGGAGGACCTAAACCTAAGCAGCCCTCTTAGAAGTGTAAAAAATGCTACAGGGTCAGAACTTGGGCTTTTTTTCTCTGTAAAAACTCATAAACCAGACCTACCTTTTTGCTCAATCGTATCAGAAAGAGGAACCTCTCAAAACTGGAGGTTGTAGATCCATTCTTGATACCCAATTCCATGGCAGGGGTACGGTATTTACAGGATATAAACCCAGGCGGACGCAATTCGTTCAGCATAGATGAGAATTTGCTTTATATGCAATACCCCAACCAGAACATATGATTGTTATAAAGGAGTGCATTATGGAATATAATGACGAGCCAAAGTTCATTGTGCAGTGTGGTATCTCTGTGGAAGCCTTTTTAGGAACTTCTGTCTATGTATTTGTCATCCACCTACGTTTCCTGGCAGGGACAGCTTTTCATTCAGAAGTCGGGGATCTGTATTGGCTCCAGAGTAGCACCTGTCCTTAGCAACATCTTCCTGTCAAAAGTTGATAGGGCCATCAGTGACGACCTGGGTAGAATAGCTGTTCGCATTTTTCATTATGTGGACGACTACCTGCTATTTGCCGACGAGGAAGGCTGGAGGACTGGGTTCTGGATGCTCGGAAAGTATTTAAAAAATCGGGGCTCGAAAAGAACTTCACAGTTGAACACCCGCTTTGAGGTGGCTCATTCTTGCCGGCTATTTCGTCCTAGATCCATGAAAGCACTGTTAAGTTTTTCTCCAGGTCATTCTAAAACAGTAAAAAATGGCATTGTTATGTCCAGCAGTGGTGCTACCCTGATGAAATCACGCGGCCACACAGCAGCGGTGTTGAACACGAAGTGGTTAGACTAAATACAGCTGGTTATCCGAGCTCTGTGGTAACAGTGGCTTGCGAAAAATTGATTAATAAAGTTAAGTGTAACATCACAGCTTCAACTCAAGGCAACAACCAGGAGCGTCAGGCACGCTGTGATCCCTTACCAACATAAGGTGTCGGAACAATTTGAAGAACGTGACGCAACGTTATGGGCTGAATGCAGTGTTTTCTGCTCCTTTAAAAATGGCCTGTTTGTGTGCACAGGTCCTGAGAAACATTGAAAAAATTCCTAGCCATAGCCCTTTTGTTTGCCATGTAAGCCACAGGTCACAATTTGTTCCTTGCACGTGCGGTGTTGTTTATGAATTCTCTTTCTCCTGCGGTTGTGTTTATATTGGTCAGACCGTACGCTGTATTAATATCCGTCTAAAAGAACATTTTAAGAATAAGTCATCTGACGAGCATTCCCATGTAGCAAAACATTGCAGGGACTGTAAAAAAAAAGACGAAGAAGGTGTGCCTTCCGCTTCTAGAAAAAACAAAAATTTTATTCCGTCGAAGGGATCATCGTACACAGGAGCTGTTCGAGGTACTATATGTTGTAAAAAAGAAAGCGCATGTATGTGTTAGCGACCCCTCCGTTGTGCTTGCTGATTGTGAGGTGCAATTCCCGGATTCAAGATTGTGACGGCAGCGATTTTGGATGGCCTATCAGCATAATGACGTCATTTTGATCATTGTATATATGTCATCTTTCACCCAATAAAATTCAGTTGCAAGTCTGCGCGCATCTGTCCTTTTCAACTTCTGTTGTCCGTGTGTCTTAGCGCAGTAACCCCTGTTTTACAAGGCAATGAATGTATGTGCTGCAATAAGCAGCCAAAGTTTCACAAGCATTTTGGAAGAAAATGTGCACAGATTGGTTGGCAAAGCACCCGAACAAGCCTGAACATTCATTAAAACCTAGTTCAAGCCAAGCATACTGGGCCAAGTCTGCCAATGGTGGGGTCACGAGTTTGGTCAGCTCTTTGAGTGGAGCATATTGCTATCGCTAAGTCGACTTGTGAAAGCTGGCTGCGGGATGTAATGCTCCCTCCTACTTTCTTTCGTTCCATGTTTCTCAGAGTAAGGCCTCTTTCTAGGTTTCGTCATGAATGGTGTTCGTAGTGAATGTTATGCAGACATTAAAGAAATTATGTTATGGGGCTGGTGACAGTAGGCAAAAGCTTGCTGTTTCAGTGATTTGTACAGTCAGCTTGCAATAACTTAATATTCTGGTTAAATCAAACATATGTAGAATTTTTAAACTTCATTTTCAAGAGTATTATGTTTTTGTGTCCTTTCCCCGTTCTTGAGTGTTTGCAGAGCTCCTGATGAAGTTCTCATCTATATTTATTCAATTTTTTCTTTCAACATACATTTGCTCTGTTTTTGTTTAGTCAAGTGAACCTAAATCAGTCGTTGGATCAGCACAGTGTGCAAAAAATGGCTGTTATATTTGGACATAATTTCTAGGTGTAAGATCTCAAGTTTGTCATACAGTTGAATTCTCATCGTTATAACCGATAGATTGTTATATGTGCAACCGACTGTATTCCAAACGTGCCCACACATAGATTTCCACTCCACTTATTCTATGAAGCCCTGTTTGTGTAATAGCCCATGATACTATTTTAGGCCTTGCTGTTTTACTCAGCTTTGGACAACTCGCACACCTGTCTGTGCTTCTTAGAAGTTTGAAGGAATTCAAGTGAGCGCATAAATCAGATTCACGCTGTGTCAAAACAGGGCAGAAGGTGTCAAACATAGAAAAGGCAGACGCAGCACTTTGTGCCTGCCGTCTGTGCATCCGCACCTTTCATCTTGCTTCAATGTGAGTGACCGGCTAGCGAATGTTTTTATGTTACCACACTGTGCACCCATTTCAAACTGACAGGGTGCGGTGCCCAAAGATGGTCCCAGTGCAGGCATCACCATGGTGACTGCAATGCTATCACTGGCCTTGAACAGGCCGATAAGGCGAGGTGTGGCTATGACAGGGGAGGTGTCACTCACAGGGAAGGTGCTTCCAGTGGGAGGTATCAAGGAGAAGACAATAGCAGTAAGTGACTTTGCTTGCTTGGCAACTAGAATTTACAGATATGTACTTTAATATGTGCAGATATGTCGACCTCTAGCTTTACACACATTGTATACACTCTAGCACTGACGGCCAAAGCAGTGCTGCGAGTCAATCAGCCATTTTTCATGTGTGCATTTGTGTGTTTGTTGTGCTAATCACTGCTTTCGCTGTCAGCGGCTGTTGGCACCTACCAGTGTACACTAAGCAGTGTGTGCGACATGGGCATAGCAGCTGTGGCTATGGCATGACAGTTCTCATGTTTGCATGCACGAGAAATTATCAAGGGAACGTCAGCAAACCTTTATAATTTTCTACATTAATAAATAATCTCTCTACATTGCAAAAATAACAAAGGAGTTGCTGGAACGCAGTCTTTGTCTGGCCCTAGTTAATGATAGTTATTGGTGTTTCTTTAACTCTCGTTTTCACGCCTATTCAAATCTGTCATCGGTGAACAATGCTTTAGAGCATCAATTTCAACTTATTGGAGCCATTTCTTATCCATATAAGGCCATCCAGTAGCTAGTACAGGCACTGTACTTTCAGAGTCAGTTTAAGTTTTCGCACTCCGGTGATGTGATTTTTGACGGACCTTTTTGTTAACTAATGTGCGCATGTTGTAGCGAAAAGAGGCATGGCTGTCACCTTCTGCCTCTCGAGAAAAAAGCATGCCAGCACATCACAAATTAAATTATATCGCCGGCTTTGCCGTCCAACAGTGCTGAGCGGTGATAATTAACTGAACATGACGCCACCTGTTCATTAGTGAGCTTTTATTTGGAGTCCGAGTCGTTTTCCTTCGCCCAAGGAAGTATATATCTGAAGGTCCGCCACCTGTCCAACATGTGGACCCTGCTTTTGTAACCAGTTTCCAAAAGTTTCAATAACGCTTCTCTTGTAAAATCCCAGCAAGGGCCGCTGCTGGTGTCACTGCGCAGTTATCGAAAGTCGCTCCCATGACATCGTGCCGCACGGCTGCGTCGCAAGAAAAGCATCCTGCCCGAAACTATGCTGCACCCTCACTTGAATTTAGTCATGAGGACTCGAGCTGCGATTCTGAAGGTGGCAGTAAAGCAGATTCAAGCTCTGACGGCGACGATGTTTTGAGTCAGTTTGGGAAAACCACACCTGTTCACCAACGAGTTTCCTTTATGGCCTTGAGCAGTCTCCTTCCTTGTGCACGCTTATCTGTTGATCTTTTTTCACAACCTGAGAGCTCTACTAATTATCTTCAGGGTGCGTACTTCGCGTGTCTATGATGCGCTGCAATCGGCAGCAAAGAAACTTCTGTTCATGCCAAGAGCACATCTCGGCTCAGCACTACGGATCAGCTCAAGACAGTTTACAATGGCGTGGGATTTCTTTCTACTGTTCTTCCATGCAGAGGTGATAAAAACAATGTGCTAAAATGCAAACATGTGCTTGGATGCATAACCTTGTAGTTGCCCAGCTACGCTTAAAGAAATCGGTCCTGGAAGAGGTGCATGACTGTAGACAAAGTGAAGTACGTACCTTGGACTTCTCATCGGCCCATCCTCAGAAGATGCCAAAAAGGCAGAACTGCAAAATGTGTTATGAGGATCACAAAGCTGAACAAGAACCATACATTTTGTGGGAAATATGCGAAGTGCACCTATGCTTCACAAAATCCAGGAACGGCTTCACTGCATGGCTGAGTGATGAACTGGTCTTAGTTTCTTTTTCTTTCTTTATTTTTTTTTAATATATATATATATATATATATAAGTAAGTAACCGAAGAGCGGCAGTGTACTGATCATTTATTTTTTCGGACACTATTCCTGGGTTATCTATCTTTGAAATGTATATTCTGAATTTTCTTTGATATTAATATTTTTGCAGATATAATGTTTCTTCTTATTCTTTTTATCAACTGGCACCAAAAATGTCGCTTTCTAGAATTTTTGTTTTGCCTAATAAATTTTTTTTTCGGCAACGTGTGTTTTTGGAAAGAGCATTTCATTATGCACAATATGCTATGCTGTAATGTGTGCTAGAATAGTATTTGTAGTGGTAAATAATTTTTTTCAGAGACCTATAAAAACCACCACTTTCTCACGGTAACGAAAGAGTTAACCTCAGTAGCTAGCAGTGATGTGTCGCGAACATCATTATTAGCAATGTTCAACTTTTGCATGCAGGGCATTGATATTTACCCGCCTAATGAACGCACATCTTTCCCTGAAAAATATGTGCAAAATTGGGGGGTCTGTTCATTATGTGGGATAATATTTTGAGCAATTTTTCTTTCCCGCGGCCACCTCTAAAGAAGTCAGTTTAACCCGAAATGCGAACCACCGATTGCAATAGCAAATGTGTAGACAGTTATACATGAAGTAAGGATAGTAGTATTATCAGCCAGTATTATCAGTAGTATTATCAGCCACTTGCTTCAACGCAAACTGAGCGGCGAGAACGCTGCATGCACAAAGGTATGAGCCGCCATCGACTCAGCCCCTGACGCAGATCGCTGTGGAGATGGCGCACCGCGGCCATGCAATGTGCAGTTGCTGCCGGAGTAAATGCCCTCTTGTCCCCAAGTCCCTCCCCTCTCGCCTGGCGCCATGCGTGCAACGGAAGGCAGCATGTTTCCTTCCCGTTTTCCTCCCTCGTACGAGGGTGATTGAGCCACGATCGTCGGCACTCCTCGGGCGCAGTTGCTGCAGTTGCTGCCAGTGTACAACACTGCCGCTGCCCCTCCTTCCCTCTCTCTCCCCTGGGGCCTTTCGCACGAAGAAAGACAGCACGGGAGATTGAGCTGCGATCGTCGGCTTCCCTCACGCATTTTCCCTCACACTTACAAAAATACTCGCGGACAACTTTCTGTGGCAATGAAGGAAAAATTACTGGGGTGAAGCTTCTACACATGTGTTATAGCGCCAAGTAGTCTTCCAGCATTTGACAGTGCTTTTGGTTGCTCGGAACAGACGCTGAATCCACGCAGCTTCCACTTGCAACGGTTTCACGTTTGCCCAGATGCGAAAGGGAATAGCCGCAAAATAAGTAAACTTTTACATTCAGTGGTGCGTTTTGTCCTATTTAACTGCTGCTAATAAGGTGTTTATGTTTTCTTTTCCCGAGCTTACCTAAACTAACATGGATGAAAACACGGGACTCTTTTCAGAAGCGCTCTCTCTTGTGAACGCTTTGCCTCCGTAGCTTTCCCTTCATTGCCACAGAAAGTTGTCTGCGAGTGTACACCATGCGGCGCGCGGCGGTGGCATCCACGACGATGGCAAAAATGCGCCTGGAGTGTTCATTTAATTGCTATCGCAATAAAAGTAGAAGACAGGGTACGATTCGGCATACGACGTGGTGTAGGACACAATTGCACCCGCCGGACAGCATATCAGACGCCGAATTACACTGTGTGTCTCCTACTTCATGGTAGCAAGTTCAGGGTGTGATCATTTGCGAGAAAAAGAAAAAATATATATAATTCATGATTTGAAAAGCGGGGGCTGCATTCATTACGCGAGTGCGTTCATTATGCAAGTAAATACAGATTTTTTATTGAGCAGAGATATCAGTGGGGAAGGCTGAAATGAAGGCTAAGCGAAACTTGCATAAATTAATATTTTGCTTTGCCTCTTGCATCTATTTCTTTTTTATTAATCTGTTCAACGTGAAGCATGCGTGCAATTGCATTCATTGTTGGTCAGACAGATGCAAGAATCGTGCAGCTGAATCATGATATGAAAAAGCCATGGCATCAGCTGGAAACGTCTCAAAAATCTTCCAATATCTTTGTTTTTGCATGTTAGCCTTTGCAAGTTCCTAAAGTTCTTTTTACTAGCATTGTCAAGTGTAACAGCTCTAAATGTATTAGACAAGAAACATGAAGTACATTTGACGGGCACTTCTCTGTCAGGTCCTTTCAGCGCTGTTAATATGTTGCACTATTACAACAGGCAGTAACTTAGCTGACATCTTGAAATGTACATACGTAAAGGAAATTTCATTTGAATGTACTTGTAGAAACTGCACAACCAAAGCTATGTGAATAATCCCAGTGAAATGTGTGCATGTAAGTCAAGCTAACGAAGTGATAACACAGCACTGCCTTTGTGAAGTGTGTAGCTTCCTTTATTCATGGTGTGTTGCTTGTTTCTTCCGTTAGCTTTGCCTTCATCGGCACCCATGCCGGTCTTGTTTACTAAAGTGTAATTCGACAGCTATCAACGGCATGTCAGTCATGGTTGTCTATTGCACAAATGTATCTTTTGTCTGCTGTCACTCTCAACTCACAGAAGTTTGTGCTCATTATCACTGACATACTCTAATGATATCTGGGGGCGTTGGCAAAGGCAGCAGGGCTTCGGCAGATAGCACTGCAGTTTTCTTTTTCTTGCTGCTTTTGTATTAACCTCACCTTTTATATATCAGCTGCTTTTTTCCCCCCTTCCATTAATTTCACTTCTCATGGACATTTTTCGTGTCTACATGCAATTAACAAAGTGTTCATGAAATTGAAGATGTGTTGGAATATTTTTCTGCTAATAGGAAAGGAATATGCCCCCTCATTGAAAATGGGGTAGAGAGAAAAAAAATTACACTGCATCGTGATTTCCTGTAATGCCAAGAATTTATTGAAAAGTTTAATTGTACTTACGCATTACCTGACTGCATGTCTTATCAGTGGGACTGTATGACTGAACATGTTAAATGTGGACTTGCACCAAAGTGACTCGTAAACACAGTACTTACCTCACCCTCCATTGTGTTTACCGCAATGTTATGAATGAAATGTCTCCTTCACCTTGACTTAAAGGGAACTCAAGAGTAATATTAGTTTAAGCTAGACATTACCATGAGCAGGACGTTGGTAAGCCAGAAAGGACACAAGAATGAAAGACAATGTTAACTGAAAACGCTCTGGCTCACTGTGATATTACATATGGCGGCATCTACTCAGTTGCATTTAATTTCTTGTCCATACAAAGGTTATATTGCATTAAAAAGAAAAAGAAAAAAAAAGGAAAGCCTGGCAAATGTCAACTTCCATTGTGGAAATAAGGAAAAATATCCCAATATCCACAAAATTGCACCGACATTATCAGCTTTGCGGTTTGGCCAGAACAGTCAAATGGAAAAGTTTGGGTTTAATTTTCTCCACCAGTGATCAGCATATTTTAACAAATAACATGCAGATAGCACTTTCAAAGGCTACATGGCCAGCTTGACTGATTGACAATTCTCCTTTATGTCCACTTGAAAAGTTTTCATGACCAGAGGGAAAAAAAGCCAGAGCTGACATTCATTTTTGTTTCCTTTTTGTTTCTTTCAAAGGCCAAAAGAGTCGGTGTGACGTGCCTCATCCTTCCCGAGGAGAACAAGAAAGATTATGCTGAGCTGCAGAGTTATATAACAGAAGGCCTGGAAGTCCACTTCGTTGACCACTACTCCAAAGTGTTTGATTTTGTATTGAAAGGCTGAGAAATTTATTAGATGTGTACATGGTAGTTTGTTAATATTATCACTTTTCCATAAGTATGGCATGAAAATAGCGCTTTACCCAAAAGATTGTTTTATGTACATTTCGGTCGTAAATTGACTGGCTGCTCAGGGCCTGTTACCAAATAAATGGGCTTTACTTCATTTTAGGCTTCTCGCCATTCTCTTTTATGCTGGCCTACACATGCACACACACACCTTTTGAAAGTGACTTGATATTTATTTATTAGCTGGCTCAGTTGGGACACTTTAGCTGAAAACCAACATGCATGCAGCTACGTCTACTTACACAGCTGTAGCATACTATGTTTCATTTTTCTTATAATGTCACCAGTTTTAGCAAGATGGTAAACCTGTGTGTAGCGTAGCTCACAGACTCTTGGGACTTGGCAAAAATGTGACCAGGCAGGCAGAAAACACTGGCACATTACAAGGGACGAGAACATGTGCTATGACAAAAAAGAATTATGGTGGATGAAGACACTGTACACTATTGCAATGACATTGTGTGCAAAGCTTACGTACTGTTCATTTGGGTGCAACTATTACAGGGTGTGATTGCCACTGATGCACCTTACCTGATGAGCAGGTCGAATGAATGTTGACCATATATGTAAATTACCAAGCATGTTTAAAAGTGATGCCTTGCCATACAGCACTCATTTTTCAAACAGAGGCTGGTTTCAGTCTACTGTTTACAATGTGGTTGAAAAAAATTAAAGAAATATAAACATACATTCTTTCTAGTTGAAACCTCTTTCTTTGCTGATGCTGTATTTCCAAAGTGTTAATTTGATTGTGGTAAGTTAAAGGGCCCCTGAGACGGTTCGAACAAATTTTGTAGACGCGTAGGGTACAGCTAAAGTTAATCATTCGCACCACAATTTGTGTGAAGCATCTCATATTAAGAGAGCTACGGACGATTACAAGTTACCTTCCTCCATAATCATGCACTTTCTCCTCAACTCGTTCGCCGAGTGATCGGGCTAAGCTCCGCCTTCACTGGCTCTGTGTCGTGATGACACGTGTTGTCTACTTCCGGTTATCTAGGAGCGAGCACGCGAAGTCTCTCCAACCTCTCCACCAGATTCTTGGCAGTGGACCCCAAGCGAGAGCTGTCGAAGCAGTGTGCATTGCGAGCATTCTGTCGCAGTGCCGAACGTGTCTGATATTCCAGTAACCACAGGCAAGCTGGGCGATTTGGCGGATGGGTAGAGACAAACTCAAGCTGATGAAGGAACTTTAGCGCAGACATACGTTAGCAGCCTGATCGGTCTGCATGGTCCAGCCACCTGTTGGTGCAGAGCTTAACCAGCTGAACAAAGAGTTAATATTGCTCTAACCAAGTCTAAAACATTTTAAACATTTACAAAAACAATGTGTTAACGATTACACTCCGGCGAAACATTTACACCAGCAGCAAAGAAGAATACACTTCGTTACTGCTACTGTGTTTAGTTGAGCTCTGTGCCACTAGGTGGCTTAACTGTGCAGACCATTCACGTTTGCGCTTCTGCTCATCCAGTGAAACAGCACGGTCAAATGGCCAGGCCCTGTCCCCTTGCACTTGCGTTTACCCGAATTCATTTACGCTGAATTCATATTGTGCATTGTTGTATTTTTATGCCACTCCTGCTGGGTCCGCTGTGAGGGCCTGCAGTATTTGATAAATAAATAATACCGGACTCGGGAAACACTATTGTGGTATTAATCCTCTGGTGTAAAGTGGCGGCCATAAGCGCAACAAAAATCCTGGCACCGATCGGATAGCGACAGTCCGATGCGCTGCAGCCACTCTGCTTGTCTGCTGCCTTGCAGAGGGGCGCGATGTCACAGCTTGACATATTGCCAGTCGCTACGTTTGCAGCCCACAATGTAACAAAGGCGAATCATGGTGCTCGCGAAAAGACTGAGACCGACACTGACCGCGGAAGCTCTCGTCAAAGCAGAGCACGTTGTGACACAAGCAAATGACGCTCGCTGTGTGCCGGAAGTTCTCAAGTGTTGTGAGAAATTGTTCTTGCGCATTCTCTTTCCATTACTTTCTTTCAATAGAAACCAATTAACTAACATTCTGAATGTTACGAACAACATTTGTTCACCATAAAGTTGGAAAAATTATCGTTGGCGCACCCTGGGCAGCCAATCGGATAGCTTGCCCTACTAGCATCATTAGGGCAATTTACGTCAAATGGTTAGGGACAGCTTAAAATTGAACCAAGCGATGTGCTGCAATCGGCAGCGATGTACATCTTTAAAACCTTACAATAAATTACATGCTTTATGCGGAGCACTTAGATGCGTCAATTAATGATCAGAAGGACCTACTCTAATGACTCAGTACGTTTGTACAAAATCGTCAAAATCGTTTCAGGGTCCCTTTAATATCACTTATGATGTTTTAAGAAGTCGTGTTAATTGTTATTTTTGACACTTCATAAGTTATGTAGATTTTCATTGACACAGAAAAGCCGGAGAAGTTTTGAAAGTGGAAAGATTTTGATATATATTTCTTTGTAAACCTCTGTGTGTTTTGGGAACAGTAAACACATTCACACCGAGGCATATGAAATTGAAGTGTAGCATTTTGCTAAACAGTGCGAGTGCTACATTTCTGTCTCATGAAAAGCTTTTACAGTGGAACCAATATTTTCACTGTATACGAATTGGGGTGCTCTGCAGCTTTCTTTAATTACGATTGTACAGTTAAACCTCAATATAACAAACTTCAATATAACGAAATTCTTGATATAACAAAGTATTTAACTTTTCATAACCTCTTGTCCATAGAATACCATGCATTTAGAACCTCAGTATAACGAATTTGTTTGTATGTGATTTCAACATAACGAAATTTCACTGCCGCCACTAAGGAATGCCGAGAAAATAAATGGAAACTTACACAGACGCAGATGGTGAAAGGATTGAATTACAAGCGGCTGCTTGCAAACCCATCTCTCAAATCACACGTGCACCGCAGGACAAGACCAACTGCCGAAGTGAAGCCGCATCAGCATCATGTTCCGTATAAAGAAAGTCCAAATGCGATAAGTGCCTGTCCTGCCATGCGCACTGTGTGCTTTAGGTGCGAGTGAAAGTGTGCGAGGGTGAGACAATACAGATGGTGGCTTCACGAGTGCCCCCTTCCCGCACAAGCAAATGGAAAAACGGGGAGGGAGCTCGCAGTAACTGCGATCAAGCATGCAAGCACGCGCGAGGGGGTGGGGGGCAAGTTGGCTCGCGTTTCGGCTGTGGCTGCGTGTGCAAAGAGTGGGCGTGCCTAGCCGGTGGGGCACATTGGAGGTTGCGTAACCTGGAGTTTCGGTGACCCATTGGAGCAAGAGGAAGACGAAGCATTCCCTCCACGCTTTCAGTGCTTTTCATGATAGCGTTGTCCCAGTGCGGGCAACGCTATCAGCAGCGGGGGCGGAGTGCACACGAAAGCGTGGCTGGCTTCGTTTAATTGGTACCGCGATATCGTCAACCTACACCCATGAGCATACGGACCACGGATTGCGCGACTAAACTCATTTTCATCTCTGTCTCTGAATGCAACTGGAAAGTAAACACTGCAGTCCAAACTTGGCATTATGAATTTTCTAGTGCGCCTTTGCCGGATGTACAAGAAAGTTGTATCCATCCATCCACTGTCAGCTTCTGTTTAATGCGTGTTAATTACAAAGGAATCGTTTTTTTTTTTTTGGTGACCCTGTGGTCCATATACTTCTGCTCATGGGTGTACATGGCATGAAACTGTACCATTCGTCACCGACTCCCAAGTTTATCAAAATGAATCGTTTTCTCATTCAAATTTGCTTTTTTTCTATTGCCCTATTATTCGGAAGATTCTGCGGCCCCTTTCCGTGTAAAAAAAAAAATCTATCTGCGACTGTACTTATTTGCAAAAAAGGGGGAATTTCAATTCAACTAAATTTCGATATAACGAAGCAAATTGCCGATTTTACAGACTTCATTATATTGAGGTTTAAATGTGTACCTTTTTTGAACATCGTAAACATTGAAAATAAAATGTATTTTTGGTTTACGTGCCAAGGCATCATTGATAAGAGTTGCGACTTTATCTAACGTTGCCCATTTTGTCTGTGCTACATGTGGCACACCATTCTAAAGATGGATTAGTGCCATCTTGTAGTGGCTTGCGGCATTTACCCGGCAAGTGAATATGTGAATGAAACGCTTAATGAAAATTGGATTCCATATTTTTGCATGCCAAAGTTGGTGTGCAAACCTTACACAAAAGCAGGAGTTGCAAGAGTAAATATGCTAATCCATGACATGAAAGATGCCACAATGTGTAATCGTCTTTAAGTCTTGCAGATAAAGTTGTGGTCAGTGGTTAATATTTTAAAGAAAGCATTACCAGCACCACTGCAGGGGCTACATTCTGTAACAGTTCTTTTCCTGGTCCATTCTCCTGCCTCTCAGCTTGCATTGTGCACAGTTTTTGCCAGCAATTGCAACTCGGTACAACAGAAAAAAAAAATTACGAAATGTGGTGCCAGGACCACATTTCGTAATTTCCAGAAAGGTACATTTGCTGAAACTATCGTTTAAAATCAAAGTCAAAACACTCATTGTCAATGCAGTTATTGATCACGCACAATGAAAACAATGGCGGAAAGAAAAAACATCTGGTCCACTATACCACATACAAGCATGCTTCATAAGGTGAAGTTTACGCTGTACCAAAGCGTTTTTGCTGAAGTTATTTTTTTTTTTTTACAACTATACACAAGCCAACAGGCTTTGGCAACAAGAGCAATATAGATAATCCATGCCAGGGGAACAGAAAAAGTCATGCACCTCTTGTTTATTGGAAAAGGTGCAAGCTACATAGCACAACACTTGTAGCATTTCTGTCCCATGAGCAGCAGCCTTGCCCTGTGAAAGCATGCTCAGTGTTTGGCACACTGTGCAGTAACCCTGGTCGTCAAGAGACTTTGGCATCTATTGTCTTCACAAGCTGCTCTACTTTTGTTGCAAGCACCATGTTGGCACAGTCAAAGCACAGCAAACTGTCTACAAAGTTTTAGACATCATGCTATAAGTGACAGGCCCCGAACTAGAAACAGTTGTCATCCTGTGGGTCCATGCCTGAGGATGTGCTGTTGCACTTCAGGTCCGACTTGACACGTTGGTGCTTGGCAACACTGGCAGTGCCACAGAAGTGCGACACCTTGCTGGAAGCTGAGCACATTTTTGGCAATGTCCATCTCATATTCCATAGGTGTTACACGCACTCAAGACCCATGAGCTCACAGAGAAGTGGCAAAACGAGACGATGATGATCAGTGTAGACGTGAAACAAGAACACATAGCTGTAACACAGATGATTTGAGGCACTATGCTCTCCACTGCTCTGTCCCTCGTTGCTGCACCTTGGTCATTATAGCACGGCACTTCATAAAAGTGTCCTGCACAGTCCACGCTGGAAGCATATTTGCACTGGATAAATCTTCAATGGGAAGCACAGGCTGCTCCCCCTGTTTGGCGGGATGGGTGGGGGTCAACCTGCAAATGTGCCAAAGGAAGATAGCATCAGATTGACAACCTTGCAGTACACTTCGTAGCCTAAAAGTCTACTACAATTAAAACACATAAGGGAGGGCAAAGAGGAAGCCTGGGAAGCACTTGATAACAAAGCATGCTGCAAACGCTTGTCAAGGTTTCCACTAAATGTTCCTGTAGGTTTTACATATTTATGTTATCAGCAAGGCAGAAAGAAGTTCTCCTGTTGTAATGAGAAGTGGGCCCGAGTGATGCTGATGCTACTTGGCCCTTGAAATGAAATGAAGATGACTCAAGCATGCAAACTGTTTCTTAACAAGAGACACATATACTGCGTTTCTCGTTGGAAATGTGCAAATGAAGCTTTCCATGGTGTGTTAAAACTGATGCCCCCTGTTGCAAGAAACGCAGTTGCTCCTGCAAAATCTGAGTTGCACTTTCATTCTTTCAAGTGTTTGCACTTGAAGTATGGCTAGTGGAATGCATGGATGCTGCTTTTAGATTGTTTGCTGTGGTAGTAATGAAATGGTATACAAGAAATTGGAAATGACATCATAGAAAATGCATGTCCTGCGCAATGCCTGGAACATTAATGCGCCAGCTATTTCATGTTGTAGTGTGTAGGTAGACGCATGTTAGTTGTTAGTATAGATTTAATCTCACACCTCACCTACAGCGCTCAAGATTCAGTTGCTTATATTCTGCTCTAGGAAACATCACAGATCCAAAAATCTGTTTCAGGTGAATTTTCTTTTTGTGTATACAAAATGTGATCTTGAATGAAAAGCTCCTGCCTTACTACGAGAAATATTTTACTGTCATATTCCTGGCAATATTTTCAAATCAGATTTGCAATACTCTGGATACAAATGAAATGAAATAGACTGTGTTCTCCTAGCCATCTCCAAAAGTAGTTTTTCTTGGAGATAAACATCCTTGTAGTCACATTTAGGAATCAAGTGGCACAAGAAAGGCATGCATCTGTCCATGCACATGGCACTGACATTTTTTAGCATGTGCATGCAAGAAAGGCTCTGCGAGGTGCCTTACTGAAAAGAGCTGTAAGAAGCAAGCAACAAAAACAAGAAGCATGGTGTAGTACCTTTCCTTTTTTTTTCAAGTAGTGTACTGTCGTGCACGAAGTGGACACACAATACGCAACACAGTGGATAACTAGTTTCCTTGCCTCACCTACATGGTATGGGGTATAGGGTCACAGAGTGAGGTAATAGCAATATTAAGAGCAAGCACCACAACCCCAAACTCTTAAAGAAAGAAAAGCATGCATGAAATGCCTTCTGTGAGACATTAGCAGTGCGCTTTTTACTAACACCACACAAAGCTCATATGTAACTGTCATGTCCTGGGCTCAAAGCAGTTAAAGCAAAAAATGACAGCTGAAAGTTCAGCCATATTAATAAACATCATCAGCTGGAAGCACAATGAAAGAAGGAGGTTGTAAATTACGGTTGTTACCTGTAAGCAAAGTTTGCATTTCACTAGAAAGGTATGAAAGGTGCCCAGAGAGGCTTCTGAGCAGGCTGGTTGGCATGCCATAAGAGAATTACGATGAAGCACAAAGCAAGATGGGTTAGGGAATGTGCAGAAGGCACAAGAGATAATCTGTGTCTGTCCTGGTCACCCTTGTTTTGCTTTTGCACTTAACCTCTGCTCAATGCATCAAAAATTTGTTGTCAATTTTTGCCTTTTTCAACCCTGGCTTCCGTGAAGACTCCTACATCCTATCATGTTTTTCAATTTAGCAGTTCACGCTAAATCTGAGGTGTATATCATGAAAGAGAAATGTTACCAGTGGTATCTCACTATATAGTTTGTTTGGCTGTATGGTAAAGGTTTTGTAAACAAGCGAGTATTAGATGCAGAAGCCATTACTTAATTGTAAACACTATAAATGCCATTACTGTGGAACCACCTGCTCGCTGTAGTAACAGGTATGTAGCATTATAAAATACATGAGGCAATAGTAACATTTCAATCAAAGGAGACTAGTCATCATCGTTTCACAGGATGGCATGTTGCATTCTTTCAAATATAGTCATACCTCAGAATATGCTGGAGGTGGGTGGTACAGGTAGTCATGTACATAAGCATACATTGGCGTAAACCGTGTGTCTCCAAGTATCTCTCCATCTTCGTCGTCACCAATGTCCACTGAGCCTTCTATGCACTCGGCATAGGTAGGCGGAGCTGCAACAAACGTAAAGAGCTTGTTGTTCATAATGCCCATTGTTCTTTGACGGACAGAAAGTGCTCAAGCACTGACAGATGTAAAAAAAAAAATGCCTTGCACGGTGCTTCAGCAAGGAGCAACACGTTAAATAAGAACAACGATATAAGCACTTCCTTTGTAAAAGAATGAAAAAGGAAAGGGAAAAAGCTTTGTAAACAAGAACATAGTGACTTTGGACAAATAATTTGCATGTAGCTCTTTTGATAGCCACAGCAGAATTATTTAGGTACATAGCAATGAGGCCAAGGAACATCTTAATATTACACAAGCTGTCTAATTACTGAAGTGCTTTAATTGACTTGGATATATCTCGTTAAGCATGATGCTTGTTGAAGTTGCTAAATGGCTTCGTGTCATGCTATTGGAGAAAGGTAAAAGTGCACCCCCTACATGTCCAGAAATGAATAAATGCTTCGCTGTTTCTGTTCTCAGCTGTGTGCCGTAGCACATTGTAGTGACATTAAGTTGTAATAACAAAAATGTGAGCACTCTCTGCAGCAATATGGCCATATTCATGGCGCTTTCTGGAGGCAGCACATATTTCTCACGTTCAACAGGCAGTGCGTCATCCGTGTCTGCTTCTGAGTATGGAGGAGCAGCTGGATAGAAATGGATTTGTGGCTGGCTGGGCAGCCCCAGTGCACGATAGTGTGGAGGTCGGGACCTAAGGGGCACCGTTCCAATGACAATGGGAAGGTCCACAAACAAATTGTATGCTCCTGGAATCTGTAAGGTGATCTGGAAAAGAAAAGCACTTTGCCGTTATGAGTGCGCACGTGTCTTGCATTTGTTCGTGGACAACACACATGACAATTTGTGGCAGCCAGTATTTACGTTAAGGGTACATGAACAGCAGTCTTTCATGCAACCTAAGAGAGAGAGAGAGTATACTTTATGGAAAAGAGCACATGAGCGTAGGTAGCTCTGCAGTGGGTGATCCCCTCAGTCCTGGAGTCTAGCGGCCTTGGCTGCCCTTCTCGCTGGGTTGACCAGGTTGAGCTGGTCCATTTAGTCTGAGCTGGACAGCGCTGCCTCCCATTGCCGTGTGGTGGGGTGTGTTATGAGTGTGAGTTGTGGTGTGCTTGCACAAGCCCATACCATGTGGTAAAGCACTGCGCACTGAACGCAGTGTGGGCATTTATAGGAATACAGAGCAGGGTGCATGGCGTGGTAGAGACCCAAGTGAGGATATGTGTTTGTTTGGAGTTTTTGCCATATTACAATCAGAGCATTATGAGGTGGTGGTAGTGTTCTTCCTGAAAGGTGATAGTGTTGTAGGATGTGCGTGTAGGTTAATTGTATGGGCTCAGAGTGGAACTGCTCGGCGTGACCCTCTCATGGCTCCCGGTGTGCATGCGCGCGGGCGTAGGCTTGTGCCTCCCGATTGCCGCGTAAGGACTCATGCCCGGGAGTCCACACGACTTGTATGTATGGCAGGAGCTGGTGCACCCCAATCAGAATGCAATGTGCGGCCCTGGAAATCTTTGCCCAGGAAAAATTTCTGCATGCCGTCTGAGAGTCCATCAGAACTATGACACACTCCCAGTGTGGTCTCGCCATGATGGCTAATGCTATAGCTAGTTCCTCTGCCTCCGCAGCACTCGTTCTGGAAACCGACGATGCATTTATTTTGGTCCCATGACTGTCGACTACGCTGGTGACAAATGCAGTGCTTCTTGATGTGCTAGCCGCATCTACACATAGGACATAGGGGTGGTTCTCATACTTCCTCGCTAGCGCCTGTGCTCAGACATGACGCCGTCCTATGTGGAAGGTCGGGTGCACGTTTCTAGGAATTGGTGAGACGTGCATAGTGCTATACCTTGAAAAGATATGGGCGAAAGGATTGACCATAGCAACCTGTATGCTGCTGTAAGTTCTATGTTATCACTATTTCTGTGATTCTAGAACAATAATGACACAGTACACTGAGACCAAGTAAGTCTAGAAACCTGATAAAGATCTCACTTGTGAAATATATTAAATGAAGTAAAGGTTGCATCATAGCAGAAATAAAACTCAAGATGCATGACACTAACATAAAAAACTAAAAAAACTAACTAGTTATTTCGGCAATTATTATACTGCACATCTTGCACTGAAAGAAGACACAAAGGAATGAGTACATTTGTGAACAGAATTGTGCTTTAAAGGTACTCTAGGGAAATAAATATTTGAAACCATTAGAGGCATCTGTAAGTGAAGGCCTGTCTTATGCTGCTCAATACACTTAAGTATACCCTGCACATGCACTGACTAAGCCATTCAGTTTGCCTTTCTTCCAATTGTTACCATTCCTCATAGTTGTACTCTTTTTCTTCTATCGAAGAAAAGTGAAAACATGAACTGCTCTGCAAAAAGTAGCCTAGCACATATCAGCTTCTTCTCTCATGGCATGTTGGTGTGCGAGTCATTACTTTCATTTGAGCATGTCTTCCTGGGGACCTGTGTCTGTAGCAAAGAAATCACAGATGTGTTCTTTTGAATAATGTTCTAGGCATGCGAAACTGCGAACTCATTATTTGGATAATGTGCAAGGTTACAAGGCACCCCTTGTTCCACACACACACACACACACACACACACACACACACACACACACACACACACACACACACACACACACACACACACACACACACACACACACACACACACGCACACACGCACGCACGCACGCACGCACGCACGCACGCACGCACGCACGCACGCACAAAATGAAAAAAGCAGAACCGAGATGTAAGAGGGCTGCCCCGGCATCTGAAATACCAGGATTCTTTCGGGCTTTTTTTTTTCTGCACCACATTTTAAAAAATTTTTAAAGGCACAATTCCAACCCTTGAGCTACATTACACGATAAGGTGGCCATTACTTCTATGAGAAATCAAAATGCTTTATTGAATTATTAACACAAGAACACTAACTTGTTAATGTTTTACTTTACGGCACATATTTCAATCTACAAATTATAGCTGGCGAGTTCGCAATGTGTATCTACTTGGAACGAATTCTCAGGACTACACCAGTTTCGAGATATTAATTTTCAATGTGTCCGGCGAAATGCATTGGCGTTCCGGCAACTTTTGTGTTTTAATGCATAAAACAACATTTTTATTTAAAATGTAAGTGGCAAGTTTGACGTAATCACAAGTTTGACGGCGCATATCTTGGAACTGGTGCCATCCTCAGAATAAGTAAGTCTATATGCCTAGCTCGCTGGCTACGATTAGTAGATTGAAATATGCGACCAAAAGAAATTAATCAAAAAGTTAAGTAGCGTAATTATGTTCATCGTTCAATCAATAATTTTAATTTCTCATAGAAGTAATGGCCACCTCATCAAGCAATTTAGCTCAAGGGTTAGAATTGTACCATAGGCCACAGGCAAATCTTCATAATTTGGTGCAACTAAGACATTCTTTGATGAGAGGACAAAAGTGGGCTCTGTCTGCTTACTCGTACAGTGTACTCCACGTGAATCAGGCAGCAGTTGGTGATGGAGGGCGACACTGCAGGAATCTTGAGCAGCTGGGCATCCCAGTTGGCCGAGCGACCAGGTTGCAGGGCCACGCCAGTGACTGTGGTGAACTTACAGTGTCGTGAGCGTGACTTTCCGCCAGCCAGGAAAGTCTGTGTCTGATGCAGCGTTGCATGTGGAACCACCGTGCGCCCAGACAGGTTCTCAAAGTCAGCCGTGATGGCGATGGACTCGCCTGCACGTTATGCGTCGAGTGAGTACACGTGCTTTTCTAAAATAAAATACAGTAAACCTCCGCTAACGCGAACCTGTAGAAACCGGGAAAAAAAAAGAACTTTTGAGATAAGTGGAGTTCCTAGATAAGCGAAATCACGAAAGCAGAAGCCCTCTGGCCGCGCTTATACCACACGGAGCATATTTCCAAAATACCGCTAGTTAAATTTTCGGTCACTTTCGGGCGCATCGGCGACATCGACGTCTACGTGTAACGGCGCTACTGGCACTGTGCCAAGACGGCATGTTTCGCACAGAGTCAATTAGACGATTGATGCTAATGCATTTGAAGCCGGTCACCCGACCACGACGATTTTCAGATATCCAAAAGGCTGACGCTGCTACTTTCTGCATCGTAATGGATTCCGGACAATCTAACTTCGAAAACCGAAACTATATGGAATAGCGCAATTGCCACGCCTTTAAGCGGGCGCCCGCGAGTGACGTGGCTATTACGCCTCGCCGTCGCGCGACCATGAAGCGAGAATCCTTATCAAAACGCCATCTTTCTGGAACACTGTGGGCTCGCACACTGGCTTCTTTAGGGCGCAGCGCGTGGGCTGATTGCGCCTGCTCAAAAGTGCCATTAATCTTGCCAAAGTCACGAGTAATGCACGGTGATTGCATTGATGCATTACGAACAGCGTCCTAAATGAGACAGGGAAAATCGGTGGCGATTTAGCGACAAATACGACGGAAATGCGTTAGCATTACATCGCAGGTGCAAAACAGATGGGTTGAAACCACGGCCGGAAAAAAAATTCGGTTTAACCGATATTTCGAGATATCAGAGTTCGAGTTAACGAAGGTCTACTGTATTGAGTTGCACTTTAACTGAACAAATTGCGGTGAACCATTACTGAATAATATGAGAAGAAATTCAGTGCAATCATGTTATGACTTGCATTAGAAAGATGCGTTGTGAGACTCTTTGCTTCGCTTAGCTGCAACGCCCATGCAAGGCATTACAGCCCGTTCAATGGCATCAAAACGCTCATACATGCGTCTCCACTGTTTCAGTAAAGGCTAGTGTACTGATTCAGTGTATCAGTGAACAATAACTAAATGGTATTATGAACATCTTAATGTGGTCAGTAGTGCCGTATAATAAGATTAAGACACTGTACACATATACAGTGCTACCACTGTGTGTGTAATACACACATACACACACACACACACACACACACACACTCAGTGGTAGTTCATATATATATATATATAGTGGCAGTTTATATATAGTTCATAGAGTGAGCGTTCCCCCACTACTCACCAGGGCAGTACCCTTTGCGGTCTGTCCTAGCATACAGTGAGATGGGGCCTGAAGTGCAGCACCAGCAGCACAACGTCTTCTCCACACTGCTCTCCACTGCCGTCTAAAAAAATAATTATAACATAAGACACAGATCGCATATCAGGGTTTGAAGTCAGGCCAGTCTAAAATCATTCCGAGAGGAAACTTCGGTAAAAGAGGGACAATTTATAACATTTATCAGCCAACAGTTGCATTCATACATTTGTACGCACAGACAATTGTGTCTATAGGTGTACTTGGAGGTCGCTGGGAGAGGCCATAAAAATAGGCTCATAATGATGCCTTTCTTCATTGCCTTTCTTCATTTTTTCATGGTCACATGTACTAATATATTTATGAACAATGCCAGAGGAGTAGTATTTTCTAGCCACATTGTTCTGACGGTGTCCACGCTTGTTTTGGATCCACCATGAAATAAATTCAGATATTTGTGGGTATTTGTTAATATCAAGGCGCTCACTCCATGAAAAGTTATAGCCCGCAAAAGTTTTATTTTCAGCTCATAAATAACTCACAATGAAACCACATTCTGCAGATAATGCATGAAACGATGGTTCTTACTTTGGCATCTATACACCCTCCAGGTTAAAACGTTCTGTTTTATATTTTCCATGATCACCGAAAAAAAAAAGTGACAACAGTTTAGTCTATTCTAGGCAATTAAATTGTTATTAGTACAGCAAGTACGTACGAATCGATTCTTCTAATTATATTACACAACACTCGGCGACCGTGCAGCAACTTCGTTCTGTAGATTTCATCTTGGTATGACTGCCTGTTTACAAGCGATGGCACTTGCAGGCATCATATCACGTGCTCCTACTCTAGGCTACACAAATGGCGCGCTTTCCTTTCTATAACGATATAAATGGACGCGGTGCTCGCCCAATGTCGATATTAATATTAACACATGTCACATATATTGACATATTAATGTATTCATGCACAACCGTTAAGACCACTTCAAGGTGCCTTGATGCGAACGAAATGATGCAGCACGGCCGACAGAAGGTTAAGCTGCAATGCATACAACCAAGAACAGCTTCCCTCAATAGGTCTATCATAACAGCCTGGAGGAAAGAAAATGGTCTGTCATGTCGTTCCGGCGTACCAGGTATTCGTTGCGATTGATGTCGATGGGACTGATGACTGTGAAGGCTTTCTTGGTCTTGTGGTTGAAGGACCACGGCTTCTCCACCTCGGCCTTGAGCCAGTAGCGCACGCTGCCGTACTTGCCTTCGAACGAGGTGGTCACGCCGCTGCGCAAATGGAAGAAACATGCTTGGCGTTGGAGTCAGCCGAAGGTCGATCACATTTTCTTCCACGGCGTTTAGAAGAGGGCGCTCATCGTATCTTAAAAGATGTTTCACTTAACACTTATCATCGATGCATTCGTATACAGCGCTAACTGGAGCTGAATTAATTTCGCTACGGAGCTTGTGGACGTGTTTCTCAAAACTAGGTACTAAGCGCGGGATTTCTGCTTAATGAATGTGACTTTATCACTCATCGGCTTCAATTTCGAAGTTGTGACATGTACTCTAATGTAAAGAAGACTAATTGGCGAAAATTTATGAATTAGCTACCATCACACTGCGATTTGCCGTGCAGTAATGTCCACATCTTCAAGCGATCCGGCTGACGCAGGAAAACTGTACTTTCACAGACGATTTTTAAAGCCTTTTCCCATTTATGTCTTTTCCCACTGGTATATTATTTAAAGGTCTAAATTGTCTCGTGCTCGAATTATGTGCTCCAGTTTGTGTTCAATTAGTGCTGGTGGAGCTGTTCATCGCACTGAGAATCCCTTGGTGCTACTCACGTTGACGGCAGAAGGAAAGTGAAGTTGAATTCGTGGTGGCCCTCGGTAAGTACGTCCCTGCCGTCTCCCGACTCTGCCAGAGAATAAAAACACACATATTCCATTACCACACTCAACAACAGAGAAAGAAAATAATAATAAAAGAGCAGGCTGTTAAAAAAAAAGACAGATAAAGTCTGCGCCGTTCTCTGTCCCTTCGCTACGTCCTGTTCTTTTGCGCTGTTCCTGCTTGACACAAAATCAAACCACTGCAAAAATACGAAAGGAGCAAGTCTGCACCTATAGAACCAGCTCATGAGTAACTGTGCGCACATTTATAGCCTCGATAAAAATTCACTCGTACAATACCAATAAATGCGACAAGCATGCACAACAAGCTGTTAGGTCATTGAAGTCTGTTGCTGACTGGTTACAACTGCAATATATTATTTTACATTGCGCCTAGTGATAACGCGGAGCAAATGGTTTCTTCCTGGGCAAGCTCTTGCTCTTCAAAGCTATCTTCTCCTGTCAACATAGTTGTAGTGCGGCAAAGGCAAGAAAAAAAACAGTAGGTAAGTTTTGAAAGGAAAACAGTGGCGTACCAGAATTTTTTTTTTTTTTTTCGAGAAGACGGGGAGGGGCAACACCGGGGAGACGTCGCTCAAAATCGTCGCTAGCATGGGGTACGACTTGTAGGCGACGAGCGAACGCGACAGCCATCTCCGTCGCATCGCTCGTCGCTGTCGCGCGCAAGATCGCTTGCATGGGGTCTATACTTAATACGTACACTTTCAAGTTGTAGCAATGGACTCCGTAATTTTCGTTTGTATAGTTTGAAAGTGCGGTCTACGCTTTGCGGTAAAGCTGTAAATTACGAAGTTCGAGAAATAAGAATAAACGTTCGCTCCTGGCTCTGATTCTAAGATGACTAGATGGCTGCCGTGGAATTAAACGGATCTATGGGTAAAACGCTGGCGTCTTTCCTTATAGCGCCGTGCCAGCGTGCCGCTCAAGAATGCCGGGAAGAAACTGAAGTACATCACCCGCGAGTTTGGTTTCTAATTGGCGGCTAGAACCGTGAAACCTCGGTTAAGTAGAGCTTCCGGAAAGTTGTGGGCTCGACTTCGTTTTGTGAACAGCGCAGCGTGACAGTACGGCACAGCGCCATATCGGTAATCTGTGCCCACAGATTTTGCCGATATATTTCGATCCCCACACTCACTTCGTATGATCATCAACCTGGTGGCGACTGTTGAATTCCAAAAGGATCGGAATGAGAAGAGAGGAAACTCCGGCATAGTAAGCTTTCGTGGCGCGCTAAAATTAAAGATCCCCGAGGAGTCGATATATTATGATTCAGCAACCCTCATCATATGTCGCTCTTCACATGGCAAACGTACACACTAATTATTAAATTAATTAATTAATTTAACCTACACCTTCCAGTACCATAATCGCCCGCATTTCATCAGTAAACAAGCATTACCTCATTCTACGCCTACTTCAGCCGTGGCATTCATGCGATAACGGTTCCATACGCACTGCAATATCTGCACACGTTCTGCATATACTTCCTTATTAATTATTCATTTCTGAAAGAATAATGCGAAAAACGTGGAATTATTGGAACACCTACGTGCATTTATATGTGTATGTATATATATATATATATATATATATATATATATATATATATATATATATATATATATATATATATATAGGGACGACGCCTTTTCTTGTGTTTCGTCACTATATTAATAAACAAGGGTACGAAATTATATTGAACTACAGTCCTCCTCGGTGTGAACCGCGGTCCGCCTTTCAAGTTGGCAGCGTCAGTTCGTTGGTCATCCAACGCCTCTCGAACGTTCCAGCCGCAGCGCATCTCCGCGCGAGTCGACGCTCTATAGCGAATCGTTGGGCGAGTGGTTTACGGTCATCGGGAACACCCACAACAACAGACTTCCGCTTGAACTCAAGAGAGGAGAAAGCCCGATCGAGAATGCGGGTGAGGGCGGCGTCGAGTCCAGAGAACACGCTTCCAATTGACCGCGCCAGTGTGATCACGCGGGCTCGAAAGTTAGCGCTGGGAAGCTAACCAAACAAAAAGAAGCTGAGCAACTGCAGAGACGCCCGCGGAGAGCGAGTAACAGATACGGGATGAGGGCGCGTTGCGGCCCGGGGAGATAATGGGAGGCCGAAGTGCATGCACGCAGGAGCTCGCCGGGTCCTCCAAACTAATCGAGGGGACCGCGGCACCTGGGACCCGCTCATTAACGAACGCCCCCGAACGAAAAATCTCGGAGGCCCAGCCGGCTCGAAGTTTGCGTGCCCGGCGATCGAAAGACACCGACCGCGCGGACGCTCTCGATTGCCTCGGCTCGATCGAAAATCGGCCGCGCGCGGCAGCGGCTTGAATGCGATTGCTCCTCGCTGCAAGGGAGCTTGCAGCGTTTTCTTCTCGCTTGTGTATGTACTTCCGCCCTTTCTTTTACTTGAAGTTCGCGGATAGCGGAATAGTACAGTGTTCGCCCAGATGGGTCGATCGATCTCGTTCGTTCGGGGCCTGCGCTCTCTCGTCATTACAGCGCGCGCGGTGGGCGCGCCCAGCTTCCACGTGCTATATATACTTTCTAGCGTGCTTGCCCACTGCTCGCCTCCCCTCCGCCCACCAGCTCCCGCCTCCTCTTCTTTTTTTTCTTCCCTCGCCAACACAATGCCGTTGTTCTCCCACCCGACCTTTATGCGAGTCAGCTTTCGCCTTGCACGTTCTTATACACGGGCGCCCACCTTTCCACTCGAGCGGCCGCTTATCGTCGTTGCTGCAGGTTTCTTTTCCTTTTGTCGCAGTCCTTCCGGTCATGTATCCGATCGAACGATCGCTCGAGTCCGCGCGCACGAACGTGCTCTTCTTCCGAGTCTCGAGCATCCCTTAAAAAGACCCGCGCTTCGTCGCAAAGCGCGTCCCTTTCGCCCAGCCCTTTCAGCTTCTTCTTTCTTTCTTTCCTTCCGAAGGAAAAGAAATGCGTAAAAGCAGTCCCTCCTTAAATGGAACCGAGACCAAAAGAAGAGAACTTTGGCAAAGAAAGCGAGAAGCTGCAATGAGGGGAAAAGGAAATATGGCTCCGCTGCGACGAGGGCAGGGCATGCGACTGCTCTACGTTCGTTCCTTTTTCTTTATTGCAAGGTTAAACGTTGAGGGCTTCAGGCCAGTAAGAACGTATATATATATATATATATACACACGTCGGGTCGGGAAACAGCGCTGCAAAGCGCGCGAGCCGAGTGTTCGTCCGCCCGCTCGGCAAGACGTCTGGATCTGTCTTTGGGAAGCCCACAACGAAACGACAAAAGCGATGCGAAGGAGAGAGAAACAAATGAAAAAGGAAAAAGAATTAAAAACCTGGCGTCTGCAGTAAACAGCACTTCCTTCCGTCATGTTGTGTGCCAAGATTTTTCTTTGTCTTTCGGTGTATGTGCATATATAGTCTGGTTACGGCAATTTCCTCGTTTCCGGGTTCGGCTGTCAGTCTCATTTCTCCATCATCTCGTACACATGCCCTTTACCGCCCTTTTTCACGAGAGTTGTATTAAATTTCTCGAGAAGTGAAAGTGTATAGGGGTGTTGTGGCCCATGGGTTGCTCGAAGGCGTTTCATGTTTGACGGAACTGTTCGCGATACATCACTGACGCAAACGTCAACCGAATGAAATATGAATTGATTTCTTTAGCAGAATCCCTTTAAACCGCGTGTGTTTTCTCAGAAGTGTATATACTAAATGTCTAAGGTGGCTGGTATGATGTACGCATCGATGTGCTTTTCGCAAATAACAAGTTGTAAGTGCGCAACAGCTCGTCACGGTCTGCTTCTTTGTCGTTTATTGCGATAGCAATTATATGGACACTCCAGGCGCATTTCTGTTGTCGGCGTCGGCGTCACCGTGAGGTTCCGTATGAGTGAAAGCGTGTGAGGGTGAGCAGGCGAACGCGGTTCAATCTCGCGTGAGCGAGCGAGAAACGCGGCCCGGATGCGTGCCCTCTCCTGTGGCGCGCGAGGAAGGGGGTGAGGCGAGGAAGGAGGGGCGTTTTCCTCCGGCAGCTGCTACGGTGCCTCGATGTCCTCCTCGCCTGCCCCTCCGTGTTGAGTGGAGGCAACTGCGGCGACTACAACGGCGTTGGCCACGCGATTCACGGACACCGTAGTATAGATGCCTCTGGCGGACGCTGTAGGGACGCGTTGCCGACGCTCGCGTGTCTTGAAAGCGATCTGCGACGTGGCAAAAGTGCGCGCCCGCACGGGCCTCATCTTAAAAGCGATCTGCGATGTTTGCAGAGTGCGCGTAGTACCGGTAGCTGTGTATGCGCTGTGATTTCGACGTTTCGTTCGCGCTGAAACGAGACATGCATGAAGGTCAATTCGCTTGCTGCTGCCACGATTCCTCAATCCAGAATTTTCACAGCGAGTTTTCGCGCTCATCGAGCGAGATGTGTTCATGTTTACCTGTGCACGCGTGACACCGTGCTGGTTAATTTAGTTAAAACACGTTGACGGGCTAGTTGGTTTGAATACATGATAGAATGTGTAAGCGCGACTGAACAAGGATGTAGAAAGAAGCAGACACACAAGGACAGCGCTGTCTCCGTGTGTCTGTTTCTTTCTACGTCCTCGTTGAGTCAGGCTTACACATTCTACCACAGTGAATTTAGTTAGTAAGCGAATGTTTACAAGTTTATTCGGCCGATAAATCTACTATCCTTACTTCGTAAAGCTATCTACTAATTTGTTATCGCAATCGGTGCTTCGCCTTTCGGGACGAACTGCGAATTTTTTGTCTAACATCTCGCTCCTTACTTCTCCTCGTTACGTTCCCGTTAGAAATTGACATCAAGATCTGCTGCGGCAGCTCATCGTGGATCATATTTCCGACATACTTCTTTATCGTGGCGTCGCCTCGTCTGTTGTACAGCCGCGCTGCATTCACGGTGTGTATATATAGACAATCATGGCCAGAGATACGTAGTGGTATACGCGTTTCATGCGTTAGCGCGGGCTCTGGCTTTGGATATCCCATTCAGTGTCGCGCTGGGTCCCGCAGGCACGAAACCTGAGGCCCGTCACGCTGGTTTATTAATACAGGAGTAGCGTGACCGTAAGATCGATATACGTTATTTAAGTCCGCACAACAGTCCGCACAAGTACCCGAGTTTAGCCGCACGTATACGATCTTGTTGCGTCGTATGCAGACGAGCTACAGAGGGGAACCTCAGCTTCTGGCTCTGAAATTAAGCCAACAATTAACACCCTGCAGTACTCTAAGATCTCATTGGCTATACGGAAGCTGAAGATGATGACCAGGAACACCCACTGGTTCCGAGACGCCTTGCTTCGTTTTGACTCAACATGCAAATCCTACGTGGCGCGCGGACGCGGTTGCAGTTGGGCGTTTCTCAGCACTCCGCATGACTGCCTATAGTTCACAGCCTATAGTCTAGTCATTAGGCCACTATATTAAAGGAATCGCATTATATGTCATTTTCTAATCAGTCATGCGTAATAACCTATATTGTTGTTGTTATGTACCGTCGAATCACTGTCACCTTCTGGTGACACCATGAATATATTAACGCCAATGAGATATGCTTATTATAAGTTTTTTGAGCTCACTGAGACGCTTGCCTATGGCCTGAAGGATCCCATCTAACGATCGTGCGCGTTGGCGACTTTGTTTTCTCTTACCTTACACTTTAGCTATAGCATTAATTTACGCTTCATTGAACTGGAAGCTTTCATGTCATCACCAAAATAAGAAAAGTTTAGTTTTAGGACATTTGCTTATCCGCTAATAAATTAAAGACGGTTAATTCAGTTCGTGAACTAAACCTTCCGTTCATTTAGTTAGTGTAAAGTCATCCGCTGTACATAAAATTGTGTGGCGCTTCATTCGGGGCGACCTGCATGGTCACAAGTAGGCCCGTCATTTCGACGCGCGGCATATTCACATCAAATATTTTTCGGGATTGAGCGATATGCAGTAAATGGCTGCAGAAGACTGTTACGTCTCAACACAGCCAAGGGCATTAATTAGACCTTTGCCACGAGGCAACCCCATCCATCCATCAGCCCAGAAGTCAACGCATGCAGCGTTGACACCGACTGCCGACGGGTCCACAAAAGGACCCCTTCACCACCTGACAGCCTGAACTAATGAAAAGGGCCAACGGAAAATGGTATACCGAAGAACGGCGCCGACTTCGGATTCCTCTCACGTATTCCATACCATCGGAGGTGGGAATGCCGCGGAACGATGCGATATCATGGGCGGGGTATTGCAATCGATTCAACGATTGTGATTTACAGCCATCAGATTCCCTAGTCGGGTTGCCTAGGAAGACGACGGTATGAAAAGGGGAGACCTTTCATGCAGAGGGGCTGACGTGTCCTGATGTAAACGCAGACGCTTAACATGCTCCTGCATGGAGTGGGCTTCCGTAACTGGAGCCGTGTAAATAATGTAAAATAAACCGTTTTTCCTTCATTCCTACTACCGGACGTATTTGTCGATGGGCGTGCTGGATTCCTGACCCAAATGCCACTTCGAGCCGCAGCAAGATATACAGCAAAACTTCTTTATAACGAATGCGCCGGGACGGGAAACCTGCTATATATATATATATATATATATATATATATATATATATATATATATATATATATATATATATATATATATATATATATATATATATATATATATTCCCATGACGAGTTAATTGCCCTCTTCCCCGAAAAAGCATCACCCCTTCACGCCTTGAGCAGGCACAGAGAGAAGGACGAAGAGAAGAAAACCCGAAGGGCAGGAGCTCGTCGACCGCAGAACCTGACGAAGGCACTGATACTTCCACAGGCTCACGAAGTTTTCCAAGAAGACATCGACCACCACAAGACCTCAAGGGGTTATTTAAGGCGGTCCTGGCCACCGTGTTAATCAGAACCGCTCGAGACTCGGATGGAGTCACAACCATGTACCAATGAAGTGAATACATTCTTTTCTACTTTTTTTCATCATCACGATGCCCGCCTACGTCGTCGCTTCCTGATTCTTGAGGTGAAGACCCACCTCACCCGGTCGAGAATGTATCAGTACTAAGAAAAGACTGGAAAATTGATACATGTGTCACACGTACACTTCCGATCGCAATCGGGACCGATACGGATCCAGCTTGATCCGGATCGGGTGTTGCTACACGGTCATTTGGGATCGCGACCCTGCAGGTTCCAGATCTGGGCAATCGCGATCCGAGAATCGCGATCAGGCCCCTTGACCACAATCGCAGGCTGACGTCTGCGCCCTCTAGTGCAGTATTCTGAAAACGCTAAAAACAAGAAGTGAAGGCAGCTCAATAAAGAGCGTTATTTTTTTTTACCCGCAATAATAAGCTGTGAAATTGAACTATTGCCCAAATTTACCACATTTTGCAAATTTGAATTTGTATCCTATGCATTATGCAGTTCTGAGAGTTGCTGACAATCAGCAGACGATAATAACTCTATCCGAATCGTTGGACGTGTATTATAGTAGCGACCGCTGTTGATCGCGATCAAGAAATTCGATCCGGACTGGCGCTGATCGCGATCAGAAGTGTACGTGTGATACCGGTATTAGTGAAAGAACGTATACCTGAAAACCTTGGTCGAATCCTCCCTGATAAATATTCAGTGACCAGCGGAAATCGGTACAATTAAGATGGCAACCGGCAACAATATGCGCCATTGGTGTCGCTGAAGCTATAGCTGGCTTCAGCCAATCAGGAACGCGATCGTGCAAATGAACGTGAGCCGTATTCCTGGTGTCCCTGTAGTGCGCGACCCTGCGCGACCCTCCGCGACGTAGATTTCAGAACGTCACACAATCTTCAAGCACAGTCTCGGGAGCTGGAACACAAGCCCTGCAAGTTCCACACCAATGTCATACTATTGTAATCCTGCAGAGGTGATGTTGCAATATGGCGCAGCTGTGCGGGCTCTAAAAAAGAAAGAGAGAAAAACTGAAAAAAAAAAAGAGATGACGATGTATTGTATGCGCACCTTCTTTTTCAGATGTTCATGGAAGTCAAAAATGGATCCGCCAATGAACAGATGACTGAACCAGTAGAAGCAGAATTCTTTCAATTTTATCGAAGAAAGAGGTTGATATGACGGCTCACGCAAACATCTACAAAAGAATACAGAAGCCGCTATGCAGACGGCGGTCGTCAATGCAGTTCGGCGTTAGCGATCGATTATCTCCTTCTAATTCGCTATATCGTAAGCTCACCATCACGCGGTGACTTTGTCAGATAAAGTTGCCGGGCCGTTCCCGAGGGAAACGACGCACAGCTGGTACTTGGCCTGCCGTCTATATTTGTACGAAACAGATGACAACGGGGGCGCGCCGAGGCCGGCGGAGGAGGTTCGTGGCGAAGGGAGCAATGCTTACAATCGGCGCGACGTAGGGCACGTCGTCACGTCGTCGATCAACCGGGACGTCGGCCGGTGAATGGAACTTCGCCCAGGAAAGAAGGTGCGCGAGGGTGAAGAGGTGGTAGTAGCGGGTAGCTCGGTTAGAACTGCGGCTGATCGGCAGAGGGGAGACATTGCTGCGCAGAAGTAACCCCCTCAGCCTCCTCACATTCCTCCCCAACCCACACTGGTGGTTTCACGGGGACTGGAGCCGCGTCCTGCCCTTCTTTTTCGGGCGCATGCGCAGCTGCGCACCGCGGTGCTATATTGGAAGCCCGCGGCGGGGACTCGGCCGTCGAACGATCGGGAACACCCCGCATCTGTGTTGAAGAAACCGCGTGCAGCGCGACGGTCGACGGCGTTGCGGTAAATACCCCTTCCAATGGTGGCGGCGGACAAAATACGCCTGTCGTCAACGGCGCGCAGACGATGCCACGCTTGTCGCCGTCTGCTCCTCTCGCGTGCCTCGCCCATCCCGACAATTTGCTCTCCCCCCCCCCCCCCCAAACCAGCCGCACGCGGCGTCGTGACGTCACTTTCCAAACAACCGTGGGGGTCCGCGCGGTCCACGACTTGGCAAGAGCGCGACGCGTTCCACTCCCTTCGCCGCTGTACGTGACGGCGGTGTGTACGTACAGTCGGTGCCTCCAAGGAGAGCGAAGACGAAACGGCTGCGAGGACGAGCTTGAGCGCTACCGTTTTTGTGTACCCTGCCTGGTTAACCATAGTCGCCAATTTTGTACATTTCTTTTTCATCATTTGACATTTCAGTTCTCGAGATGGAAGTCTAGCCCTTTAAATAGATCAAACGACAATCAATCAACTAATCAATTTCGATCAATAACAGTCAATTTGCTTCCGGCAAACTTGTGAAGGACAGGCCAGCGCAAAGCGTCCAAAGGGAGCTCCAGGGTTATGTATGTACCAGGGATTCCGTATACAAGATCGCCATTCGGTCGCACGCTGGGCGACGATGAAACGTTCCTCCTGGCGTTTGATCGTGGCTCGTAAGTCCAACATGTAAACTTTACAGAGGATTATGGCTCAGGACAGAAGCCATGGATAACAATATAAGTTCGACAGAGATCTCTGACGCATCTACATACCGATACCCATGCCTGGCGTGAGCAAGTCATAAACTTCCGAGAGGACTTTCGCCTGCGGCAGGCTTGGCTCGTTTACCCTACGTAGGCTGTGTCGTAAACATCCGGGTACGTGCACGTGAAGCTGTTTCAGCATCTCCATTGCTGATATAGTATAGTCGGTTTATAAAAGGCGCGTCGGGCGGCATTGAGCGCCCTGCTTTTGCGGTTGACACGCCTGTCTCTCTGTGAAACAATCATCGACGGAACTGATCAAACCAACAGCTACAAAACGTTTCGCCAATGCCCTTCCACTGGAACCAGCTACTTTCGAGGCGAAGATTTCTTTCCGTAGGCCTCCAGCGCGTTGCCTCCTTCGGTGGGTTTCTTGTCGAGCGAAGTGGGTCAATTTGGGCCAATCACCGGAATGGTGTACTCAAAACTCAGCCAATCCCAGAGATAGTGCAATCAAAACTGGGCCTATTCGGCCCGAAAGTGCAATAGTAAAGTGGACTGAACCCGTGGAGATGGTGTAATCAAAGCTGCCCAACCCGGAGATTGAGTGATCAAAGGTGGTGACTTGGTGGGTTGATCCTTACATTAATGCACATGTGTCCTTGCAGGGTTTTAAAGGTATAGTTTGTAGCGCCAGTCGATCCTGCAGAGTGTGCAGTCCTTATCATCCCGGTCATGCTATCGCGTTACGGTCGCTTAGCTTAGCTGTGGCATGTGGACCAGGCTTACCTGCATTTTCTTCCGCGTTTGGTATCTCGGCGAGTAGACGTAGTGGGGGCTTTTTCGCACAGCTGAGGTGTCGAGAGGAAAAGCGCGAAGATCATTTACAGGACTAAGAACATTAGCAAATGACATATGACATCTGGCCGGATAGACTCAGCGAGAGATCTCCGCGGGTGCGTGATGAAGATGATTGATTACCACGCGTTTGTCAGAGGTGTTGAAACATTAAACAAGTATCGCTACGTTCAATACTTGTCGGTACATTAATACACGTCTGCTAATAATGCTTCTTTCACCACATCCAGAACGGCGCATCATTCTGCAAGTAATCGCTGCACACACGTCACATACCATGATCTTGTGAGGATGAACTCGTGTTTGCATTGAAGCTGAATGTGTAAACGATTACGTGAGTTGGAAATAAAATATAGTTGCACGCACCATGCGCGGCTCCTTGCACGGGATTTAACTGAAGCGATTCAAGAAAGCTATAAGCGCAGATACCAAGAAGTGCGATGGATCTGCAGTAATTTCTTTTTCTCCGCGTTATCTTGCGCAAGCTAATCGACAGGACCGTCTGCAGAACAAAACGTATTCTTTGCCTCAGCTTGGACGTCGGGTACGGCTGAAGCGACGCGTACACCGATAAATGACAACTTTAAAAAAAAATGTAATTATGGGGTTTTACGTGCCAAAACCACTTTCTGATTATGAGGCACGCCGTAGTGGACGACTCCGGAAATTTCGACCACCTGGAGTTCTTCAACGTTCACCTAAATTTAAGTACATGGGTGTTTTCGCATTTCGCCCCCATCGAAATGCGGCCGCCGTGGCCGGGCAAAGGACAACTTGCATGCGCTGAATTACAATGAAAGTGCTGCTCCGCAGTCTCTTTTGAGCCAGACATTTCGCCATCGGCTTATGAAACAAAGAAGTTTCGCGGAGTGACGTAACCGTCTGTTTCTTTTTTTTTCTTCTTTTTTTTTCGCATTGGGAACATGATTGCCCCCGCGTCGGAGCCACTTGAAGTTGGGCATTGTTTGGTGCGTATATAGCTACGATCTACAAACAGCGACGTACCGACACGCTTCAATTACTTTTACAGCTTCCAGCCATCTAAAAACTAAAAAAAGAGACAGCACCACGCTCTCACTGTCTTACAGCTTGCTTGCTCCCCAAATAATGACGTTTTCTTCTCACTTGTGCACAACATCGAGCATCGCTTTTCGTGGCCTCCGAAATACACGCAAGGACGAGGACGAAGACGCTCTCGGAGTCTGTGTGGCGCACATCACCTACAGCGCAAACTTCCAACAGCGAACGTTGCACAGTAGTTCAGAGGCGCCAGTAATTACTGAACACTGTTTTATTAACTGTAAAGATTTCATTTCGTTCGGGGATGATCTCCACAGAGGTTTGCAGAAAGAGTTTTGAATTAAATATAATATGAGGTTGGAACCGGGCAATGATGTATCACTTGAAGTGTTTTTCACTCATAGGGCTGTATATATATACCGGGTGCTTTCTTCTGTTTTAGACCATACAAAATTCTTAAATGGCCTGTGGCAGAAAACATAATTGCAGTCATTGAACTGAATTACTCAAAGAGGCGGACATTACTTGCACGAAAAATCGGAACGCATAATCGACTAATTAAAAAATCCCCAATAAACTTTCTCATTAATTACCTTACGGCACATATTGCAATTCCCGAATTATATCCGGTGAGTTCGCAGGCGTACCTACTTGGAACGAATTTACAGGATGACACCAATTTCGATATATTAATTCCCAGTGTGCGACGAAATACGTGGGCGTTCCATCTACTTTTGTGCTTCAATGTATAAAACGGCTGTTTGCTAAAGAAAATGTAAGTGGAAGAACAGTGCATTTTTACCACAAGTTTCACAGCGCATATCTCGAAACCCGTGCGATCCTTAGTAGTCGTTCTAAGTAAATATGCTTTGCGAACTCACCGGCTACAGTCCCATAAGTTGCAATATGTGCCGTAAGTAATTATTTAAGGAGCTAATTAGTACATCTCTGTTAATTAGTCGATTATGTAATTCGATGTCCGCCGGTTTTAGTGATCCAGCTCAAGGACTACAATTATGTGATATCCGTCACAGGCGATTAAAAAAGACGTATAATCTCAAAAAGAAAAGAAAAAAAGAAGAAACATCCCGCTGATTATGAAAATATCGTATGGAACACTGAAATGCACAAAAAAAATAGTTTCTTAGTCAGTCAGAAATTTCAGTCTGGTGATTAGGACGACACAAAAAGATGCAGAGGGAAAGCAGCGCTATGCTGCGAAAATGATGTGGCGGACCGTGCAGGAGCTCGAAGACGGCACGGAGATAAGCAAAAGTCCGGAAAATGTGAACATGGAGCTCAGACAAGAGACAGGACGTGAAGGAAACAACGTTTAAACTTGGCGTCACGAACACCGCCAACTTTTTGATGGAACCGTAGTGCGGAATGTGCCCCTCCATTGCCGCTTCCGGACACGTCGAAGCGCCTCGAACACGGCGAACAACGTTCGGTTTTACGCAAGCCACAGCGAGTGGCGTTCCCGAGGGGCTCGGCCAACCAGCTAAGCGGTGGATAGTTGTCTCCGTCAGCATCTCCGTAAGTGTGTATAGAACGGACAGAGAAGTGTGGCGGGGCCGCCCGTCTGGATCCAGCCCACGGTGCGGCGAAATGAAAATGCCGCGATAACAGAAGCGCTTGGCCAGCATTTTCGCGACCTCCGTCGGGCAGACGCGGACCGAGACGGAGGATGGAGCCTGCAGGCAGCTCGGAAGAGTGGTTCCCGAGAGACGATTGCTCTCGGAGCGTCGCGCTGCTGAGCTATGAGGAACTCAAAGAAACGGCCGCTTACCAAAAAAGAAAGACAGCGGTGAGGGTCTGGCCCTAGAAAGCCTCGCGAGCGTCTCGAGGGGAAAATTCTTCTGCGGAGTGCCGCAAAGTAGACGACCGCACCGCGCGCGGGCCTTTCCTCCAGGGATAGTGCGATCTGCCGGAGCGCCTCCCGACTCGGGTGACCGCGAGGCGCACGCCTGCACTCTCTCCTCGTAGACGGCGTTTTCCAGGTTGGCAGCAGGGAGCACGCGATCCGGGACAAGGAACGGACAAACATGCGAATGGCGTCTACCTCTCTTCTCCGTCGCGCGGACCACGAAGTATTTCGTGCCCCGCAATGAATCAACGTGAGCGGTTATCTTTCTCCACTGCGCTAGCAACTAACGTTTCAGCTCGGCTGCGGTGGGCAACGCGTGCGTGGGCTCTCCGCGTGAAGCACGAACTGTCTCCTCTCGAGGCCGTTGCGCCCCCTCCGCGCGCACTACGCGCAAGCGCGCGAAGGCGCAGCAGGCGCTGCAACAACCGCAGCGTATGCGCGTCCGTTCCCGCTGTCGGCGACAATATATAGAGCCCGTGTCGGAGGATTGTCTCCGGCTCTTTGTGCCGCCCGCCGATGACGACGCACCGCGGTCAAGCGACGGAAAAGCGGAGAAAGAGTTCGCCTCCCTTTCCTTCACCAGCGCTGCTCGTTACCGATCCATTTGTCTGCGGGAGCACGCTTGCAAACGCCTGGCGGCACGCAGAACGGGGACCTCGAGCCGGTCCGGAACGAAGAAAACACCTCGCGCAAGCAAATCTACGCACTTGTCCCGACGGAGTCATTAACGCCCTATTCAACTCCTGCCACGACGTTGCGCGCGGCGCAAGCCGGCAATGCATTCAATCCGACCCCATCTGCATCTTCGCCCCGACTCGGCGACAGACCTGGTTCCCGGTGGAAATCTAAAGAAAACTTTCGAGAGTGCGCATTGCACAATCGTAGCCCTGCGCACTGCAGCCCCTCGAGCTTCCTTCGACTATGCAGCTCTTGCCGAAACCGCGGCTCCCCTGTCGTCAAATGCACTACTTGTCGGCGCGCAGTGCTCGTCGTGCAGTGCGTTCGCGGGCGCGCTGCGCCTCTTTCGCCCCCTTTTGTTCATGTGCTGTCACTCGTGCGACTCGCCTCCCTGTTCTCTGTACAGCATTGGGAAAGCTGCCGAGACGCTTCCTTTCGTGTTCAGTGAATCGGGAGAAGACTCCATAGAATCGACGAATAGACAGGAATGATTGAAACACAGGGTGGCTGGCGTGAGGAAAGTGGCGAATGGCGCTTTCTCGATTCAATTAACTCCCATTGCAACATATATGTGTGTGCGAGAGAGAGAGAGAGAGACTGGACAGAACTAAGATGATTTCGTTTGCCGTCGCTTGGAGGTACTCCAATTATATTTTTCATTCCGCTTAATCAGATAATTAGTCTTAATTAATTAATCAACTTCTGAAATATTATAACTAGATGAAAAGTGCCAGTGAGAAAATTGCAAAGCAACATGAAAAGCTCTATAGAGCACAATATCACACCAACTATCCCAACAGTATAATCCTTGCAAAGTTCCAACTCTCCCAGCTTTCGGTTCTTATGAAAGGTACAACTGTTAATTACATTGAAATTTACCGTCTTTGATAGATTCCACATAGAAAAAAGCAGACAGCGCAATCTATAGCGTTTATCACCCGTGCACCCGAATCTTGTCTTCAAAAACGCGATATCATTCATGCATATATGTGATGGACAGTTCTCACAGTTTGATGACTTGTGGCCCTAATAATTCAAATTTTAATGCTACTCTTACGTTTGTATATATATGAGCACGGCAGCACTCAGGCTATGCGGACGCTAAATCCTTTCGTCTTCATCGTGCAGACTGCCCAGCGCTTTCCCGGCTTGCTGTTATCCGCCAGCGATGTAAATGCCATGTCGACCACGGACACATGAACCGCGCAGGCATTGAACGCACCGATCATACACGTGCCAGGTATCCTGCCGTTCGCGGCAGTAGAATCTGTGCTACGTCACCACGAGGGAACCAGGATACATGACCTGCAAGCAGAGCCACCACGGATCATCGCGACTACAAAAGCGCACGCACCAGGCAACACCACCCACGGGCATGGCAGCACCCAAGCTATGCGGACGCTAAATCCTTTCGTCTCCATCGTGCAGGTGAGGAAGGAATATGGAATTTGTATTCGATCAGACAACCGGCTCTTGATCGTGCTGCCGTGCCCACAGCAGTTTTGTGGAATTATGTCAAACTGTGCAGATATAGTAAAGAAATTATTGCTCCTTGGGGGTGATATTGAAACAAATCTTGGACCTGAGCTAGTCCAAATCGCAACACAGATAAAGGAAATTGCTAGTGCAATAAAAGAGATAAAAGAGAAGCGTCTAAATGAGATAGATAATAAGCTTGACTCGATATCGGAACTAGAAAAGAAAGTTGAGACTTATCAATGTGAAATACTAAGCATGAAGCAGGTAATGGAAACTATGCAAAAAAGAATAGATAATCTTGAAAACCAAAGCCGCTGGTCTAACCTTATTGCGTATGGCTTCGCAGAACGGAAAGGAGCAACAAGTTAAAAACTGGAACAAGCCGTGAACAACGGTGTTAGTGAAGAAAAGTTCGAGCTTGAGCCTGTTACAATCGAACTCATACACCGATTGGGGAATGCACAGTCAAACAAAAATAGGCCAGTTATTTTTACACTACTGGACTCCATACAAAAATATGTAATAGTAAAAAAACGGGTACAAATGGAACAACTCTGGCTTGTCTATTGGTGAAGATTTCTCGCGCAATATACGGGAAGTTAGAAAAAAGCTTTGGGAAAGTGCAAAAGAAAACCGACCAGAACACGAGAAGGTGGCGTTAGCTTTTGACAAACTCTACATTAATGCCCAAGCATACATTTGGAATGATGAAAAAAATTACAAAGTGCTCCTCCGTTAAAAAAAGAAAAAAGACGACACAAAAGATCGGCCATCCACTCGGCGAAACCCACAGTCAAAGAATTAACTGTAATAAATATAAAAGCTAGGAGTTTTCTAAACAAAATTGAAGCTCTCGAAAATTTATTGCTTGAATATGAAGCGGATGTTGTGGATATATCACTGAAACGTGGCTCACACCCGACGTATATGATCATGAAATCGCGCCACCAAGTTATTCCGTAATCGGAAGGATCGTCTGAAGCGAGGGGGTGGCTTTGCTCTGCTAATAAAAAAATGTTTTTCTTTCAGCATTCTGCCACGCAATTTAGAAGCTGAACCTGTCGTTTGTAAACTCGCATGTGATCCGGGGACTGAGTTCATTGGGTGCGCTTATCGAAGCCCGTCATCAGGTCATGAAAGCATATCTGCTGTTCAAGAATTCATGCAACAACATGTGCGAAATTCGAGAATATTGCTGATGGGTGATTTAAATCTTGCTGACATAGATTGGGATACCCTGCATCACTCGTCATCAGCTTCCGATTCTCTATTTGATATAATGCTAGCATTTAACCTACAACAAATCGTGACTGAACCTATACACGCACACAAGGTACCGTAAAAAACATTCTGGGCCTTATTCTTCTCAGCCAACACTTCCCGATAAGTGCTATTAAATCGAGTATTATCAAAGGCATCTCGGACCACGACATACCAATAAGCACCTTCCCAATTAGCCACACCCTAATCAATCATAGCGAAGTCTCTGTGATAACCAACTTTCACAAGGCGGATGACTCGTAATCTCGTAATCTCGTAATCTAACGCACTTAGATTACGAGTTTCACAGCTTTTCATAGCTCGCGTCTGACGCATCCTGTGACGTAAATACTGTATAGATTACCTTCAAATCAATTGTATTTCTTTGTATCGATAAGTATATTTCGAAAAGGATAGAGAAACAACAGAGGTCAAACCCGTGGATCACGCGAGAGGTTATTCAGTCAAAGCGTCGACTGAATCGGCTTCGTAAAACCGCGAAGAACAATCCAAGCCAGCCGACAAATTCAAACTGCTCTACGCTAGAGATGATCTCCGAAACAAGGCCAAAGCGGCAAAGGATCATTATTTTAACAAAACTCTACTGAATTTCCTTGCAAATTATTCTCGTAGGTTCTGGAAGTTTTTCAGTGGAACTGCTGCAGTGCCACAACTATCTGCAGAAGAAAAACACGAAAAAGCTTATTCATGTAATGATTTTTTCTTAGTCAGTATTCACTGTCGAAAATCAAAATGCACCCACGGTCAATTCATGCTTTACCACGACCATCGATGACCTAGTTATTACAGATGCCGGTATCATCACCTTCTGTTATAAATAGATTCTAAGAAATCTAGTGGCCCCGATAACGTCCCGAATTACTTTTTTAAGAGGTACGCGAACGGAGCAGCAAATATCTAGGCCTAATTTTCAGGAAATCTTACCAATCCTCTAAATTGCCGTCAGACTAGAAGTTAGCTAAACTTATACCAATACATAAATCCGGAGATAAAGATATGGTATCAAATTATAGGCCTATATCTCTTACAAGTACATCGTGCAAACTTCTTGAATATATTATATTTAAACACATCACACTTTTCCTTGAACGACTAAACTTTTTTTCTCCGAACCAGCAAGGATTTCGAAAAGGTTTATCGACTACTACACAATTGATCGAAGTTGTACATGACCTTGCTTATAGCGTGAATAACCGAAGTCAAACAGACATGGTTCTACTAGTTTTCTCAAAAGCCTTTGATAGTGTAAGCCATAATAAATTAATTATCAAACTAGAAGTCGTTTTGGGTAATAGCCCACTTATCCGTTGGATCAAGGACTTTTTGCTTAATCGGAAACAATTTTTATTCTTTGAACACGTTATATCACAAACTATTTCTGTGTCATCGAGTGTACCACAAGGATCAGTCCTTGGACCGTTGTTATTCTTAGTCTACATTAATGATATCGCAGCGAGAATCGATTCCAACATTAAACTTTTTGCCGATGACTGTGTTATTTACCGGGAAATCAACAGTCATGCAGACAACCTTGCCCTGAGTGCATCCCTCAACACAATATCTGAGTGGTGCGAGCTGTGGCAGATGACAGTTAACGTAAAGAAATCCGCCGTAATCACCATCACTACAAAAAAAGATCCTTAACTTCGCTTATGCAGTCAATGACACCGTGCTGACTAAAGTTAACAAACAAATATTTAGGTGACACTTAACACAGACCTTAAGTGGACCCCGCACATCGATAACATTACCGCAGCATCACTACCTAAGTTATTTTTTTCTTAAAAGGTGCCTAAAGCTAGCGCCAACTCCAATTAAACTGCTCGCCTATAAGACATTCATAAGGCCGATTTTAGAACATGCCAACGTGGTTTGATTTCCGCATACAATGACTAACTTAAGAAAACTGGAAGCAGTGCAAAGAAAAGCCATAAGATTTGTACACACCATTTACAGGCGCACAGATTCACCCTCTAACCTTCTTACCGCATCTACGCTAGCAGATAGAGCGAAAGAAGCCCGCCTCAAATTTTTATTCCAGATACTTCAAAACAATCTCAAGATAGACGCGTCCAAATACACGTCGTTTTCCGACACTCGACCTACACGTCAAAGCCACGCAAACAAACTAATTGAATATTCCTACAGTAATGAAACATTTAAGCATTCTTTCTTTCCGCTTGCCACAAGAGAATGGAACCAACTGCACCCATCTATCACAAACACCAACTCGTTCTCGGAATTCACTAATAAAATTGAAGGCAACAAAAACTAGATTCTTTTTGAAATTGTTACTTTATGGTATCAATATTGTTAAACTTTGGTAACACTAAAGTGATGTTCACTGTCTGTATTCATGTAACCAGTATGTGTTGTTGTAACGCGTTACTGTAACCTCTTATTTCCTAATTTTTTTTTTACATATTTGATTGTTTTGTAAACGTTTCGCATATCGTATTGCCCTCCTGCTATGCTCTCGGCTGGGAGCAGCAGTATTTAAAATAAATAAATAAATAAAAATAAGTATATATCCCGCGTGCACGTGTGTGCGTGCATGCGTTGACCATACAAAACATTTCGAAAGTCGCCTGTGGCAGATAGCACAATTCTAGTCATCTGACAGGTCTACTCGAAAAGGCGGACACTATTTGGACGATAAAACAAATTGTATAATTGAATAATTAGCAAAATTACAGAAATTAAGTTCTTTCGGAAGAATTACTGTACCTGCAATTCACGAATTGTAGCCGGTGAGTTCGCAAGGATAAAACTTGGGACAAATTTTCAAGACGGCACCAGTTTCGAGATATTCATTGCCAATGTGTGCGACGAAATACGCTGGCGTTCCCATTATTCTGTGCTTCGCTGCATAAAATGGCGTTTTGTGAAAAAAGAAAAGGAAAGTAAGTGGAAGAATGGTACAGTTTTACATGTTTGATGGCGCATATCTCTAAACTGGTGCCATCCTCAGAATCCGTTTCAGGGCGATATGCCTTGCAACCTCACCGGCTACAATTCGTAAATTGGAATATCTGATGTAATGAAGTTATTAAAATGTTAACTAGTGAATTATTATACAGTTCGGTTTCCCGTCCAAGTAATCTCCGGCTCTTCGGGCAATATATATATATATATATATATATATATATACACGAGTGAAGAATGGAAACAGAGGGGCTCGATTTACATTAAGTATGACTAGAGGGAGAAAGAGAGCGGAAGGGGGACATAGAGAGAAACAGAGACAAGCACGAACAAACCGCGTGCACTACAGAGCGGTAGGGGGCGGCGTTCTTACAGTCTATCGTGAAGCCCCGCGTATACAACACCTCTGAGGAGCTAGCAAGTACCACGCTCATAGCGCAGAGGGAGCGCCTCAGCAAGACACAACAAGGAAGGGACCTTCTTCAACGGCTAGGGTACCCGCTGACACCCCATACTGCAAAGGAGAAACACAACTCCTGCCTAAGTACATTGGAGAGAGCGTTGTAGTAGACCCCTATCCCCAAGAACATGCATCCCACCCACAATCAAGAGAGAAGAGCAGCGCGTGCCCGCATGTTGCACAAACGCCGTTTCAGAGACCAAGATACACATTACACGGACGCTAGCCCGTATCCCTCATAGCCACGTCGTGGGCCCAAATACACAATCGCCGTCGTCAATCAGGAGAACCTGGTAGCCTCTGTCTCTATCCGCACCACATGCAGCGCAACAGCAGAAGCAGCAGCCATCGCTCTCGTACTTCGCGACGCCTAGAGCAAGCGAAGGTCCGGCCGCATCTTTACGGACTCACAAGCAGCGTGCCGTTTATACATGAATGGAACACTCCCTATACAAGCCATTCGAATCCTGGGCCGCTCACTAGAATGGACCCACGGTATCGTCTGGTGCCCCGGGCAGGAAGGCCTGCGGGGCAACGGAGAGGCGGACCGCGCAGCTCGACGTCTCACTAGCCGAGCGGCAGACGTACCACACCGTTCTTCAGCCCCCGACAGACCGACGAGCGACCCACGAGTTATTAACTGCAAGTCAACAAATACTACAGGACCAACGTCTCGAAAGAACACAATACGCTCCCCCACACAAAGCTCGCAATAAACTCCAGGCAAGGGACTGGCGCCGCCTGCAAACGAACACATATCCACACTTGTCTCGTCTACACGCAATCTCCCCAGACATGTCGCAGACATGTCCCTGGTGCAGCAACCACACAGTGACATTCGCGCACATAAAACACGAATGCACCGACCGTCCGGGCGACGTAATTTCACCACGAGTCACAGCACACACACTCACTACGTGGTCTTGGGAGGCGAGACTCTCCGAACTGGACTTGGGAAGGCAACGGGCGACCCTCGACCAGGCTCGGCGAGCCGCGATCGCCAGTGGAGCCCTGTCAGAGGGAACCACCCATGAATAAACCACGCAACAGTTTCTGCAATAATAAAGTTCCATTCTCCTCCTCCTCCTCCTCCTCCTGCCTTGGAGTCACTAAAGACTGTCCAATGTTGCGGTGGTTCCTGATTAATGAAATCAAGTGCAGCACGGAGTGCCGCAAGTTCAGCACCCGTCGATGTGGTCACACATGAAGTTTTTAATTTGATTTCTTCAGATTTTGCCGGGATGATGACTGCAGCAGCTGAGCTGTTGAGTTTTACCGAACCATGGCATCTGTGTAGACATGTTGCCGGAATTTGTGCACATTGTCAATGTGTTCCAAAGTTGCTTGTTTCGAAGCTTGCAACGGCGCTCCAACTTTCTTTCTGATTCCTGGAATTGTCAATTGCACTTGCGGCCGATGCAGACACCACAATGGGTCTGATAATCGTGTAGCAGGCATACATTCTGATGGCAAGTAGGACTGATGTCTTACAACACTTTTGGCAAAAGTTGAATGTGGCCTCCTTGCTGGCAAGCAAGCAAGATGGCGTGAGGGAATACGAGTCAGGTGTCGGATGTATGTAGGCTCTCAGGACATCTGTATCTATATAGACTGTCAAAGGAGTGTCTCCGGCAATGGCCACTGTCGCAATCGATGACGTAGTTTTGGGGAGACCGAGACAAGTTCTCAGTGCTTGTGCTTGCACACTCTGAAGTTTGCGTATATTTGTAGTGAAAGTAGCATGACTATATCAAACCAGTAGACAATGAGGCCAGGTGTGTATATATATATATTGCGGCGCCTTTGGTTTAGCATGTTTTTCTAACAACTACAGTTTCCAGTTAACTATTAACTCTCAATCGATTCGTTCGTATCTCAAGCCAACAAAATTACGTCTCGGCTCCGCTGTTGAACGAACCAGGACGAGATTAACATTGTAGGATACAAGTGATGGCAAGCAGTCCAGCAAGCTGGCCTCGGTTATTGGTTACAAGTCATGGTGGTGACTTGGGCGAGTTCGTTGTTCACAGTGAACTTGTTTCTGGCGTTGAGAGAAACCCACACAAAGGCTACAAACGCGCTTCTCCCTGCGCCCTCTCTTGCGTCTGCGTCTGTCAGCGCTAAAACACGTTCGCTATGCCTGCAAGTGCCGTGGCACACGTATTACCGGCGCCAGACTAACCTTCAATACGCGACAATGCTCGTATAACAGTGCGCCGCGTAGTGAGGCAGTCGGTACGCGGCAACCAAGTTAACATCACCACTGCGGGCCATGTGTGACGAGTGCAGCGTGTCGCGAGCAATGGGCAAGGCCCGGATTGCGACCGCGGGCTCGTGTTTCCGGCGATCATTAAATAGTCGCTCGCTCCCTCTGCCCTCCTCGTGAAGCGGCGCTGTTAGGAGTGACGACGGCTGTACGAAAATAGCCGCCACGTGTTCTCGTTGCGTGCACCGGAGGACGCTGCCCCGAAGTGGGGAGTGCGCCGCGGGCTTGGTTCTTGTTGCCGTACACAAGATGCGTTGATGGAAACACGCGTTTATTCTTCGTAAGGACCATTCGTTTCACATCGTGTGATTTTGTCACCATATTAAATGTCCCCAAAACGCTGCTTTTTTTTTTTCAGACAATGATTCTTCCTTTTTTACATGGCCGCATTTTGGCCTCGCCTGTAACAGCCATCAGCCTGGGGTCTACGTAATTTCTCAGCGCTTGTTTTTGAAACCGTAACTACAACATGTTCTACTTTTTTCCTTCTCTTCCAAGTGGAAAGGGCAGGAATTGGCAGCGTCTCGACCTTGAGAGCCCCGGCCATCGCCTATAGACGGGATCAACGTTTTCCTTAATCGTAATTAATAAACAGGAAAAAGTAAGCACCGGATTGAGTTTAATTTACCAGAGCAACGTAGAAACTACAGCGCCGTATAGAAGGGGAGTGCTCCGAATTTTGACCTTTTTTTTTTCCTTGCCACCTTCTTCCTGTCTTAGTCTCCTTCATATTTTTCTCCCCACGCCCCTTTCCAAGTGCAGCGCTGTTGACGTGTCCTCCTGTGAGAGACAGTTACGGCGCTGCACTTATCTCTTCCGTCACTCTTAAAAAATCACTTCACACAATTTTGACCAACTAGGGGAGTGACTCTTTAACGTGCATTCCAATATCTCTATACTTGCATCACGCCCCTACTGCGGCCGGGATTCTAACCCGCTAACTCGCGCTCAGCGGCAGAATGCCGTGGCCTAACAAGCCAGCTCGGTTGCTGTGCCTTCGTTTCTCTGTCACCGCCTTTGTATATTCCTGACGCACTAATTAGATCAGCCAACACAATCTTTCGGCAATAACGTTTCGTTGACATGTTTGACCTCATGGGATTCAGCGCCGGGGTTGGGGCAGAGGCAGCGGCGTTCTCCATGAAGTAACAAAACAAACAAGCACATGGAGAAAACAAAAAGGAAAAGAAAGAAGAAAAAAATGAGAAAAAGAAAACTCAGCACAGTAGCCGCGAAAGAAAACAATTTATTACGAAACGATTAAACGAGATTACTTCGTCAGTCTCCAAGAATTACGACGGCGAATCAGAAAGTACTTGCCCCTATTACTTATTAGCCAAAATAAGGCAAACACAGATCATTAGAAATATGCGTACTATTCTACGTACCTTACACTATTTTTCCACATAGTCCCCACACCGGATCAGACGTTTGTCCCAACGCAGCACTAAACTTGAGATGCCCCTGTGGTAGAATGCAACGCACGCGGCCTCCCCGAACGCTCATTGCCATGCAAGTCTTCGCCGCCTTTTGCGAACTCACAGTTCTCAGAGCGAGACACCTCACCCCATTTCAACGAGCGTTGGCCCCTTGCTCCACAGAAAACGAATCACTCTTCGTTGCTCGTACGCCGTGGACGTGTGAAGCACGACCGCCATCTTCCACAACTGACAGCAGCGCCGTGCCGCGGAGCTACCTGCAGATACAGCCGGGCCGGTCCACGAAAGCTCCACCGCTGGGAATGGATATGTTGACTTCGCACTTACAGCCGTAATTTGGCTAAAAAAAAAGAAGTAGGGGCAAATACTTTGATTCGCCCTCGTACATAATGCGCATTTACTCATTTACTTTCCCATAAACCATCATTATGCCATCTCTGTGATCGTATATGGTACGCGTCGACTCTCTACGTTCGGTCTCTGAAGCAAATGTTTATGCAAGGCTATGGAATTCGTGACTTTACCCATTAAACCAAATCTACTATGAGATGTCTGTGATAGCACGCATAGTCTATGCATGCAAAAGTCCGAGTCAAGTCTCAAACTGCCATTGCGATTTCCATAATCTACGAACTGGAAGAGGCGCATTCTGCATGCCACGACACATGGAACTCAACGATTTATACAGCCATATCTCCCGCTAAAAGGAAACACACACACACACACACACACACACACACACACACACACACACACACACACACACACACACACACACACACACACACACACACACACACACACACACACACACACACACACACACACACACACACACACACACACACACACACACACACACACACACACACACACACACACACACACACACACACACACACACACACACACACACACACACACACACACACACACACACACACACACACACACACACACACACACACACACACACACACACACACACACACACACACACACAGGCAGAGATAAAGGAGGTCCCGCCTGCGGTTTTGTAACCTTGGGACCTCCTTCTGTATATTTACCTGTATTGTACACTCTTATTTTTACCGTTAATAAGGATTGATTGATTGATTTATTGATTGATCAACATCCGTCAGACGCACCAAAAGAAGTCGTCAATGTGTCTTCCTTTTGGTGTGTGTCCCTTTAGCGGCGAATATGTCTTTCAGCAGATATACCAACCAGGCCAAGAAGCAGCTCTTTCGAAAAATCTGCACCTCTGATTTCGCCGACTATTGTATGCAGCCAGCCCGAGATGAAATAAAGGCCTTTCTTTCCTTCCATTTTCTTCGCAGCATCCGTGAACCGTAAGGTTTGTAGCTCTGTTCCCGCCCGCGCAGACACATGGCGTGATTCGCCGTCGGCCATACGGCGCGCGTCAACGGCAGGAATGCTTCCGAGTGCCCGCACGACCCTCGCCGGCGCTTCGTCGTCATAAATAATAGAGACGTCACGCAGGCGCCTTTGGGCCTCGCCCAAAGACGAGGCCACAAGCACGCGCGCGCGCCCAGCGGAGGACGCAAGAAAACGACGGCCCTCATTCCTGTCACGGCGCCGAAGCCGGCCGCACGCGAATTCTTCGGAAGGAGTGCGCAAACTTTCTTTGGCCGTCTTTCGCGAAACTTGTTTTTCGTTTGCTCGAAAGGGGGCGCGAGGAGCTTCCGCAAAAGCCGCCCGTCGGCCGGCCGGCCGCGCGCTCGGGCGCTGCCCGTCAGGGCTCGGAATCCCAGCGTTCCGGTCGGTGGTGCTGCATTTCGATGGGGTCGAAATTCGGGAGCAAGCGCAAATGTATTTACGACGATGCGGCGCGCGCCGAATACGAAGGCACCCGTTATGCGATTTATAACATCTCCGACAGCATCTGCTATTCGACGCCCTGAAGCTGCGCTCTCCTTACACGTCCTCGGCGGCGAATCGAATTGACAACTTGCGCGTAACCCGCCTCTCACGCAGGTCGCAACAGTCGTAACTTTCCACGGACCGTACGAGTCTCTCTTGCCATGTTCTTTCACGCTTCCTTGCCGCCACTCTCCAGCAAAGAAGTCGCGTCAAACCGGTGCGGGTTCGATAAATTTAAGACGCCCGTGATCATGGTATAAAATAACGCTCCTCTAAGACAAAAGAAAAGAAAGAAGCTTACGCCACGTGACGCGACCGATCACTTGCAATCATGCAATCGGGAGTCTTTACAGCGTGCACATTCCATTCGATCGGAGTGCACGCTGGCGCTTACTGGCGCTCGAAAGACAGCGCGCCCATTCCGGCGTCTTCACTGCGGGGGAAAAGTTGCGACGCACAACTTTCAAACTCCAGTGACGCCTTCTCCATCTTTGTCTCGGCAGTTTAAGTTCTTTTCCTCTTTACGTTTCCATCCCCCCCCCCCCCCCCCAAACACACACAAAAGAAAAAGAAGAAAGCTAGGTCTCTGAAAGTCATTGCAGCTTCTCGCCCGAGCACGAAACTTTCAAAGTCGTATAGCGTGGCGCTTTTCACTCGCTGCTCCTTTCTACGACAGCTTTCAGTTTAGCGCAGCGCAAGGAGCAGCCGCGCCCACACGGCCAGCGACAGCTGCTCGTGCGGCGCGCGATGGCACAGAGCCAGCGCGAAGAGGCGAGCGCGATATGCGCAGCGAGCACGCGGACGCGAGAACGACAGGCGCGGTGTGCTACCGCAGACGGTTTAATCATCTACGGTTTAATTCCGACATATCGACCTCCTCTTTTCACGCTGATCGCTGCCTTTTTCGCTTTAAAACCGTGCAACGTGCTTAACAAAGCCGGAACACCGTCAACCAATCGGTGACATCGAGTTCACGCAGATTTTTCGCCCGAGAAATGGAACCCCAAGATGCGCTGCAGCACCGTACACCACTTGGATAACGCAAGGCCTTTCGCGCGGTGAGCTGTGACGTCACGCAAGTCGACCGGTCAGCCCAGCACGATGAAATAGGAACGATAACGCGGGATTAGAGGCGCTTTGGCTTTCGTCGTGGGAGGGAGAAGAAAAAAAAACCAGAAAAAAAAATGTCCCGCTTCTGTAACGTCGCGACTCCGAGCAGGCATGCACTGCTGCGTGTCGTACTGGCGCAAACTCATTTGTCACATACGCCGCGCGAACTCGGCCCCTGACTGGCTGAACTGAACACTATGAACTTCAATTCACGCAACGCCCCGCCGCACGGAGTTTAACGGGACGCAATGGTTAGTACGGAGAGAGCACGGTCGCTTTCATCTCGCGAGATCCGGCCCGACGCGCAAGTGGCGTATACAATAACGGTCCGCTCGAGCGTGCTGGCGAGTGCCGCGGGGCTCCTAAATGGAGTCGCGCGCGCGCGCGTGTTTATAAACACGCCAGCGAACGCGCGCGCTGGTGCGAGTGCGTGGTTGAAGCAGCGGCGTCCGTGCGGGCCGCACGCGCGGCCGTGCGTGTGTGGGTGTGCTTGCTGCAGCATGCGTTGCGGTCACCGCCTATACAGACGCATCCACCGCACATACAGACACAGTTCCGCAACTTGCGGGCATCTCGTTTTCAAAGGAACTGAAAACGCCACAATAGGGCGCCAACCGAGTTTTGGTGGTGGCGGGATATAGGCGAGCAGTTCGCGGAAATATATGTCCACTGCCGTTTCAAGCCCGACACCCGCGATTCGCTTAAAAGGACGGTCTGTCGTCCCGGAGAGGACGTCTACACTGCGAGGCTGAGTAGTACATGTACGCATGCATAGTTGGCATCGGCCCCATCTGCGCTCGCGACGCCGAACAGCGCAGTCGGAGGTCGACCGAGGAGACGGCGCGCAGATAAGGAGGATCCCGGCGCGAGAAATTGCGGTGCAGCCAAGCGTATCTTCACAAGTGCGAATTGCGGGGCGTGTTTTCTTCTGCCAGCGATATTGACACGTTGCGCGAAGATGCTTGCTGGCGTTCACATGTATACGCGTTTTGCGCCCGCCCTCGACGCGCTGTGAACTCCCCCGGCCTCGGAAGTATTTCGTCGAGTGAAATATATGAAGGGGGGGGGGGGGGGGGGTGTTGCAGAACGGAGCGAAGCCATCGTGCCTGCGAAAACCTACACGCTTCGGGAGTTGTGGGGGAAGAAAACTTGCGGGTACGAACTGCCAGTTTATGGTTAGCTGCCCGCAGGACTACTAGTGTTAACGGAGTTGTAAAGAGAGAGATAAAAGGAAGGCAGAGATGTTAACCAGTCAAGAGTCCGGTTGGCTACCGGTCCTGCACCGTAGGAATGGCGAACGGGAATAGAAAGAAGAGAGAGAAAGAGATGAGTGTAGAGAGACGTGCACGAACAGCACTATAGAGAGTCAAAGGCGCTCGCACAAGCCAGGCGTTCTCAGAAAGCACAGAAGTGCCTTTAGTGCCTTCTGAGCCTATGATCGGTGGGGATCGACGGTGTTCTAGTATTGTCTGTTCACTCAGAAGACAATCATCTAGTTTCCTAAATGCGTTGGATATAGATGGTCTTTGTGCGTCAAACTAAGGACAGTAAGATGGGGTCGGTCTCTCTCTCTCTCTCTCTCTCTCTATATATATATATATATATATATATATATATATATATATGAGTGAGTGAGTGAATAAACTTTTATTTGGTCCAGCAAAGCGCGATAAAACGCGCACCCGGCTAATCCCACGACGGGACTGACAGATCTAGTCTGCCGGCCCGATCGCGGGCGCGCTGGACAGCCAGGATTTGATCCTCAAAGACAGGACTTCGCAGGAGCGCGTCCCACTCTTCCTTGGTGAACTTCGGGCCCAGCGACCCGCACTCCCAGAGCATATGAGGCAACGTAGCTACCTCACCACAGGCCACGCAAGAACAATTTGGATAAATCTCTGGATATATGCTATTAAGGGACGCCGGATTTGGGTACGAATTCGTTTGCAGAAGTCTTAGTGTGACCGCCTGCGGCCTGCTTAGCTTGGAGTGAGGCGGGGGGAAAACCCTTCTCTCTAAGTAAAAGAATTTCGTGATTTCGTTGTGTGTGAGAGGAGCGTCTCTGTGTCCGGGGAGAGAGTCGCCCGATCCGAGGGCAGCGCGGTCGGTAAAGCCACGCGCAGCCTCGTGGGCAGACTCGTTGAGGTTCAGAGGAACCCCCTCAATCGCCCCGACGTGTGCAGGGAACCAAAGGAGGTGTTGCCCCGGCCCCGTGCATGGAGGTGTCGCCCTGTTTGGCGCCTTTCAGAATTTGAACTACCTGCCGGGCTACCCGGCCTTTCTGGAATGCGGCTTTCGAATCGCTATACACCCTGTCTCTCCGACCGTCTTGCATGGCGAGTGCAATGGCCACTTGCTCGGCCACCTCTGGGTTCGTCGTCCGGACGGAAGCACAGTTGATGACTTTGCCCAGCGTGTCAATGACGGAAATCGCGAAAGCCTTGCCGTCTCGGTATGCAGCTGCGTCCACGAAGCTTGCTGGGATTTTGTCTTTGTTTATTTGCTTTAGTATATTAAATGCTCTTGCCTTGCGACGACCTGCGTTGTGAACGGGATGAACGTTGCGGGGCAAAGGGGCGACCACGATCTTCTCCCCTATTTTTCTGGGGATTTGGGTGTCTTCAGGCAAGTTCTTGGTTGGTGCGAGTCCGATCTCCTCGAGGATACGCCTGCCGGCTGGCGTGGTGGACAGCCGAGTTAGCTGGGCCCGTTCCTGAGCCTCGGCCATCTCCTCCATGGTGTTGTGTATGCCGAGCCGAAGGAGGTCCTCTGTATGTGTTCTGACGGGCAGCCCGAGGGCTTTCTTGAAGAATTTTCTAATGAGGGCATTAAGCTTTTCCCGCTCGGCTCTGAGCCAGTTGTGCATGGCCACCGTGTAGGTGAAGTGACACAGCACAAAGGCGTTGATGAGCCGAAGCAGGTTGTCCTCCTTGAGGCCACGATGTCTGTTCGTGACCCTTCGGACGAGGCGAAAAGCATTGTCGGTTTTCGCAATTATCTTGCGTAACGCAGTGCCGTTGCCGCCGCGTGATTCTATGAACATACCCAGGACTCTGATGGTGTCGACCCTGGGTATCGGGTCACCGCTCCGAGTGAACAGGTGAATGTCACTTTCCGAGACCGGTTTCCAGCCCTTGGGTCTGCGGCCTTTTTCTTTTCTATAAAGGAGAAGCTCAGATTTGGTCGGGGAACATCTGAGTCCGGTGGGTAGCAGGTACTGCTCCGTGACGTCTACCGCCTCTTGCATGGCGCTTTCCACTTGCCCTTCGCTACCGCCGGTGCACCAGATGGTGATGTCGTCTGCGTAGATGGTGTGTTTGATTCCTTCAACTTGGGCCAGATTCCTCGAGAGGCCGATCATGCAGATGTTGAAGAGAGCAGGCGAAATGACCGAGCCTTGCGGCGTGCCCCGTGGGCCCAGGAGCACCTCGTCGGAGACAAATTCGCCGATCCGCAGCCTCGCTTTCCTCCCCGTCAGGAACGAACGGACGTAGTTATATAGTCTGGGGCCCAGCTTGAGGTCCGCCACGGAGGCCAGAATGTATTCGTGGAAAACGTTGTCAAACGCTTTCTCGAGGTCGAGTCCGAGCAGGGCCCTGGTGTCTGGTACTGCCATCGATGATTTGATGTTTGATCATCTTCATGGCGTCCTGCGACGAGAGGCCGGCACGAAAGCCAATCATGTTGTGAGTATAGATGTTGTTCTCTTCGAGATATCTGTTTAGTCTGTTGAGGACGACGTGCTCCGCCACTTTCCCAACGCAGGAGGTGAGAGAGATCGGTCGGAGGTTGTCCACGTTCGGAGCCTTGCCGGGTTTCGGGATCAGGACGACGTTGGCGGTCTTCCATTGCTCTGGGACGCTGCCGTTTTTCCACGTCTCGTTGATCTTCTCGGTGAGGTATGCGATCGAACCGTCGTCAAGGTTCCGCAGCATCTTGTTGGTGATTCTATCGGCACCTGGCGCACACTTCCCCTTGAGTGCGAAAATGGCTTGCCTAATTTCCCCCACGGTGAAGTCTTCGTCCAATTCCGGAGGGGCTGGTCCGAGGTAGTCGGGAAACCGGTCTTCCTGGTCGCCATGCTTTATGGGACGGTATTTCTCCATGAGCTTGGCAACCAGCTCGTCCCCGGAACAGGATATGGTAGCTTCGTGAAGGGCTCTGGTGAGCGTGTGTCTCTGACTGGATCTGGTGCTGCCCTCGTCGAGGAGATGTTTAAGCATGCCCCAGGACTTGCCGTTACGCATCTGCCCGTCGATCGAGTCACAGACCTCGTCCCATTGCTATATATCAGCTCATTTCAATGCACTCACTCGAATTCGAGAGCACATTGGTCCAGTGGCGTAGCTAGGTCGTCTGGCACCCGGGGCCCTTAGCCCCCGGGTGTAGTCGAAATATTCGCCTTCCTCGACAATTTTCGGGTGTCTTAAGACGTATGTGAACCCCTCCCCCCTACTGGCCCCGTGCACCCGGGGCCCACGGCCCCCTGGCCCTCCTCGTTGCTATATACGCCACTGCATTGGTCGTTAAGACATATCGCTTCACGTGGCGCGTTATGTATCTTATGCTGGTCGCTCTGCAACAGAAACGATGTCCTGCCACGCGATCTCTCTTTCTTAATGTATTCTCGCGCCCAAAAGTAGCGGACACTCGGACGTACATGCGTTACTGCGTGACTGAACGATAAGACAACGGCATATAAAAAGTGAAGTCATATGCCGTAGCAATAGTTACATGTAACGCAGTCTGAGACACGTCTGCCTCTCATGGGTGGTCTGGAAATCGTGTAATCGTGAACGACAGCCGGCAGCTCTGATAGTATTTGATTCTTAGTTGACTTTATACGGCTTCATTTCTCTCTCTCTCTCTCTCTCTCTCTCTCTCTCTCTCTCTCTCTCTCTCTCTCTCTATCTATCTATCTATCTATCTATCTATCTATCTATCTATCTATCTATCTATCTATCTATCTATCTATCTATCTATCTATCTATCTATCTATCTATCTATCTATCTATCTATCTATCTATCTATCTATCTATCTATCTATCTATCTATCTATCTATCTATCTATCTATCTATCTATCTATCTATCTATCTATCTATCTATCTATCTATCTATATATCTATCTATCTATCTATCTATCTATCTATCTATCTATCTATCTATCTATCTATCTATCTATCTATCTATCTATCTATCTATCTATCTATCTATCTATCTATCTATCTATCTATCTATCTATCTATCTATCTATCTATCTATCTATCTCTTCTTCTTCTGTCACGTGAGCAAAAAAGAATTCGGCGTAAATAAAGACAGCGAGTATATTCAACTAACGTGTACCGGCAACGATCACAGTAAACTTCATGGAGGTCGCATATTCGCGCATTGTTGCGAGCCCACAACTACAAATGAGAAGTCGGGGAGGTCGAACAGGCATGTGAAACGTCTGATACTCTACACTGGGGAACAGGAATATATGAACAAGGAAAGATAAAAATAGGCAGGGAGCGATTGGCACTGCGCGTGCACGCACATATATACGGCACGGTTGCACTGCGGCCTATAAATGGTATTGTAACGTTGCAGTGAGGGTTAAATAAACACCGTAGCAAAAAAATTCACAGGCGATTTCGATACTTCCTAATGGGCAATTTGACCGCAGCTTTATACCTGTTTTCATTTCGCGCAATCCCCGCAATGCAGACGACAGACGTGCTTCTATCGTTCTCCACCTTTTCGGCTCTACTCTTGTGTAAGAGAGAAAGGCAACCAAATACGAGTCTCGGTGAAGGAAGAAAAAGTTGGCCCATTGTTTGCCGTCAATCCTTCCGTGACCCTTCGATCCAACCGGTGTGGACCATCGTAGAATTAGATGCGGGAACACTTGGGGAAGACATCGTATAGCGCTGATTCGACGAAAGCTAATTGCGGAATAGGGGCTAGCGTTGGCGCTGTACCTTCTTCTGCTCTTTTGTGTTCTACGACACGTTCCTCAAGCACCAACGTACCAGCATGCCCCGCAGGAATTTCTTTTCAGCAGAAACACGCCGCCGGCTCCTTTTCTCCCTGGTTAACTGACTTGATGCGTAACTTTCGCCGCAACTGCGCGGAACCGGCGACGACACAGTTCCGCAACTTGCGCGCATCTCGTTTTCAAAGGAACTGAAAACGCCACAATAGGGCGCCAACCGAGACAGATTGTCCGCTGGCGCGGACAATCTGTCTCGTTGACACGTTGACACGTTGCAAACAGAGCGAAGTGTGGCGCGACTGCGTCGCTAATCGGGAGATCGCGAGAGGCAGCGCGTGGATGACGCGTGGGCGCGATTTAGAGCAGCCGCCGCAGACAGACCTCCGCTCGTACAGCTCCTTGTTTCCATACAGGCGACGCGCACTCCTCTGGCGCCATGTAGCCATCGCCGTCGCAAAGCCCGTCTCGCGCGGCCCCACTACGCTTTTCTTCTCACGCTTTCGCAATACATTCCTCCTCCGCTTTCCGCCTCACGGTTCCGCTGCACCTTCCTCCTCCGCTTTTTTCCTCGCGCTCTCCTCGCTATCACAGACTTTCATCTCCCGCTACGCTCCGCGTTCGCTTTCATCATTCGCTGCGCTCGTTCGCTCGGTTACGAGGGACAAAGCGACGCCGACACTCGCCGCAGGAATGGGTGCCTGCTGCGCTCTAAAACTGTGAATCACTAAACTCTTTAGTGGGCGAACCGGTGCACACAAAAGTATAGGCTACATTCAAAGCATAACAATAGAGGCGAGCACACTCGGAGATCGTCGAAAATCTGATCAGCGGGTCAAGTGCGTTGCTTTTGTACATGACTCGTCGAAGGTTCCAGCGTTATTGCTGATGCTCGCGTGCCTTCCAGGAAGTACTGAACAGTTCGAATTGCGCATACAATCAGGTTGCATAAGGTTCCGTGACATCAAACAACGGATAGAACTAGTATCGTAACCTTCGAGAAACCTCCGATACATGCAGGCGTGGTCTGAGCCTTGCGATTATTACGTTTAAGGTGCCTCGAGCGGCCAGTCGCGCGGCAATTTTGCGTGCATTTGCAGGCTTCTTTCACGCTCAGGAAAACTTTTATGTAGCACGTATTCAGCAACAGAAAGCTGTATCGGGAGCTTTTCATGTCGCTCTACAATGTTATTGACACGTTTCATTTAATTACATTTGAGAAGTTGATTAATTAATTAAGACTAATTATGTAAATGAAAAAAAAAATTGGAGGACGCTTAAGCTTCGCCTTTAAGAGTGGAACGCGATAGCATTCAAGGATCCCCGAGTGTTTCTCACGCTTCCCGGCAACTGCTGCTTATGTAACCGTAATGTTCACAGGGAAACGCTAGCGGCGAACGCTATGCACGCAGGCGAGCTTTGTGGTTCTTCTTTTGATGACGTGCAAGGAACCGAGGGGGCCGCTTCGCTCTAAACTCAAACTCGGCTCGAAAACGCTATCCGGTTAAAAGGTTTGTGTTTGAGTTTCCGCGTAACCGAATTGTTTTCTCGTATATTCAAATGAGAATCCGACGATATCATGTCTGTAGGTTGTGTGTAGGTCGTATTTTACAAGTTTTCTACGTATTTTGCCTTGAGAAATTCAGTTAGTTCAGTAATTTCCTTGCGCCCCATGGAGGGCCTGCGTGGTTGGGTATGCGTGGTTCGACATTATTTTTGACGACGCCGGATTTTCTGCGTTAAAGTAGTTTGAGTATCTCCAAGCGACGGCAAACAACATTACCTTTGTTCTGTCCGGCAACGTGGCATTTGCATATTTTTAGACTAAAGTTAGCTGGGACACCCTCTATACATAAACGCATACGCAAATAGAGCAGCGTCACGGTTTCAAGCGCAGACCCAGAGCGAGAGCGATGAGCGACCATCGGTCCGGCACAGCGTGCGAGAGTTCCCATGAAAAGGGACACCGGCTCCAAGCGGGGCGGGGGCGAGCTGCGCTCTTCGCCAAGCACACGCGAAGATCAGATCAATACATACAGGCACAGCCGCGAGCCCCGCATTACAACCCCGGGAGCTCGCAGCAGCTGTCCGGGCGGACGCGCACTCGGCAGCTGCTCTCCGCGTGCTTTGTTGCGTCCCGCTCGGCGGCCCTTCCCGTCTCCGTGCAAGCAGCAGGGGAGTGGTTGTGCGCGCTGAGTGCGTCTCCGGTTATAAGCCCACGTGTCCACGCGCTGCGAACCCGCTCGGGTTCTCCTTTTAGCCCCGCGCCTCCGCTCACGCGCATCTTCTTTCACAAAGGTTGGTGGCAGCTCCGCGCTGTTGTGAATCGGGCTGGTCAGGCAGGCCGCTAACGAAGACCCGTACGAGATCGGCCGACGACAAAGCGCTGAAAGAGCAGAAGACGGGGCAGCGCCCACGCTAGCCCCTATACCGCAGTTTGCTCTCGTCGAATCAGCGCTATACGATGTCTTCCCCAAGTGTTTCCGCTTCTAATTATACGATGGTCCACGCCGGTTGGATTGAAGGGCCACGGAAGGATTGGCGGCAAACAATGGAGCAAATTCCTTCACCGAGACTCGTATTTGGTTGCCTTTCTCTTTCACACAAGAGTAGAGCTGAAACGGTGGAGAACGATAGAAGCACGTCTGTCGTCTGCATTGGAGGGTTCCCGTCTTTGATGAAACGCACTCATACAACGCTAACGAAGGTTAGAGCTACAAAACGACACTCTACCGGATTCTGTGTCAATATCTGCCTTAGCGTCCCAAAGCACCTTTAGACTTGACTACCTAATTACCTGAGCTAACCTAAACCAGTCTAACATAAACACGATGTGTAGACAGGGACATCTCGGGTAAATATTTCTCCGCGCAGAACAAAGCGCGTCGTGATCCGGACAGTGGCACGGTCGGTGGAAAAAGTGGCGATCCCCACTCGGCGAGTTGAATTTTGGAGCCTCGAAGCTGTGCTCCCAGCATATAACGCGGCGTGACATACAAACAACTCAAGGACGACGCGCATGAGACCAAGACGCATGCATGCGCGCTGAGTTCACCAGCAGTCGTTGGCGTTGGTTTATTTACTGTCAAATCTCTCGCGTAATGTAATAAATCAACACAGTACGTCTGAGTCGTTACAGTGACAAGCGCCGCTCAGTCATGGCGAGGCGGGGGCCGCGTCCACAAACCAAGAGGTGTATTTTTATACAAGTTCTGGCGCGTTACTGGGCGCGTGTGCGTCTGCATTTATATGAAAATGGGGCCGCGTCCGGACATACACATCAGCGCTGCGCTGCCAGCGGAAGGTGCCCTGATTTGGGAGGCAAAGAGCTCGACTCCTTCCCCGCCCGCGCGAAGCTCGGTCGACTTCTTTCGGTGGGGCTTCGAGAAGCGCCACCGAGGCGAGCAGCAAGACCCAGCGACTCACTAGCGGCCACTCGGAGACTAGCCGGTGGCGCCCGCGGCAGAACCCACATTCGCCCGCGTATAGTGCAAACACACGCACGCAGCCATCGAATATCCCCAGCGGAGTGCAAGCACACGAGAGAGAGAGAGAGCTCAGGCTGGCAGGAATCCGCCGAGCGGACCAGCTGCAAGGTGCGCGGAAACGCACCCCGTCATCTACGCGACGTCACGAGATGAAAAATGGTGATCCCGCTCCCCACCCCGTCCTCCCTGGATGACCAGCCGTGCTACCAAGAGCCGAAAGAAAAGCGTGCAGCGAACGGCAGGCCTATAAGGAAAGTAGGTACAGACAGAAAAGCCAAGGCCTGAAGAACGGCGTAAACGCAGAAAATCTCGGGCGAGAGGTAGAAAGAGCATGTAAATGGCAAACTATTTAGGCGGGACATGAGCGGGGATGGTTGGAGTGTTTGGCGGCAGCGATTTGGCAGAAGCGAGCAGTGAAGCAGAAGGCGAGCGCTACGGGGACGTTATACGCGGCACCGGGTGCGCCGGAGTCTTGCAGCCGGAACCGGGGGCCGCTGCAGTGCAGCGGCCGCCTCCTCCTTTGGCGCCGCCCCGCTTTCTCTTGATCGCTCCGAATTTACGAGCATGACTGCGCTCTCATCGCGTCGCTAGGAGACGTCGCCTTCTGCGTACGTTGCTTATACGCCACCGCTCCTGGGCCTCACGAGCGGTTTATAACCTAGGTATAGGCGAGTATTTGTACACGCAGTGCCATATATACCTTCTATATATATTTTTTTTTTCTCCATGTGCTATACCGTGTATATGCTGGCACGTAACTTGAGTTCTGTGGGATTTATAGGGGCGCCTTTGGCGCACGTTATCGTCATAGCGTAAATGTGATTTCTTCGGCGCGCGCGCGCACGCACGTACGGACACACATTTCTTTCTGATGTTCGCTGGCTTCTCTTATTTGCTTTGGATTGCGATACCAATTATATGGACACTCCAAGTGAATTTGTGCCGTCGTCGTCGCCGTGAGGTTCCGCATATATTTAGGTATATGTATGCTATATGCCACGCCCTGCTATATTACACGCGGTATATATGCGGATTATATTGCCACACCATTCTCTCACTAAAGTTGCTCTTACCAGGCCTTACATTCTTGACATCATGATTCCTCTAAATAATTAGAATGGCAGCCAACAAACAGACGCCATGAAACAAAATACTGACAGCACATGTCTTTCATCTTCCCAGACTTTATTGTTAAAAGTGCGAAACAATAACTGAGCTCAAACCTTAAAATGATTTAAGTTCATTGACGCGGCTGTGCACAACCTCCGGGATCGGCCCACGAAAGAGGTTTGAAACATACCCGATACGGAAAAGTGGTGAGAAATTCGTTAAGAAAGACGTTGGCTTTTATTAACACACATAAATCAAATTGACCGATGGCATGATTCAAACAGAGGACCCCTAGCACAGCAGCTAGTTTCTACTTAGCTTACGTTTGCTTCAGTTCATACGTACTGCCGCTACAGTTACGAGTCTAACTTTTCGCGTAATATTCTAACATGCTGCCGAGTAGTAGCAGTAGTAGCAGCCGAGCGCAGACAGACAACCGTTGGCGGATTTAGAAGAATGAAAGGAGTGGCCATTCCTTGAGCTACAATAAATCGCCGTTGTAAACCCCTTTATAGACCGAGCCACAGGAGAAGGAGAAACTAGTATGTTGGCTGCAAGCCGATCTAGCGCAGCGAGGCTGGCCGGAAATCTTAAGGTTGCCTCCCTCGCGTCGAGCCACCTTACCAAAAGTTGTAGCAATTAGGCGGGTCGTTCAGGGCGCCGTCATTCAGAAGACCGCCCTCTAATGAAAAAAAAAAGAAAAAACTGCGCGTACTGACTGCCGCGCTAATAGGAAGGTCGAAGCTCCCACTGAAAGCCACGTCTCGGGAGAAAAAAAAAAGGAAAAAGATCACAGACTCTGCAAATTTGAGTAATTGACTGCTTCTCGCTCCAGTGCCCTGCATGCCTTCGCATGACCTACCAACTCCAGTCAAAAGACCGAGCTAACGCTTACGGAATCAACGCATGAGATCGGTCTTAGCTGAAACGCCGCTGCGCACAACTCAATTACTGTTGTCAGTTTTTTGCCTCTGCAAGAGTGCAAATTCATCCACCAAGAGGCTGTTCGGTTTTTCGGCATCGTGACAAAATATGCAGTTCTCCACCCATCCAGATGTACAGTACTACGTGCCAGAAACAGTCCTTTTAAACATATACAACGTACGCTTCGACAGCGCAACGTACAGCATATTGCGACAGCCGCGGCTCTTCGTCCGGTTACTGTATATACCGGCTTGCTCACGTCATCCTTTGAAACGTTTTGGCCTTAATCCTCGCATGACGCCACGGCTCAAAACGCGTTGGCCACATATAGGCGGCCTTGTTCAGAAGCGCAGCACGAGACGTGCGGGCAAGACAACCGCGCCAACGAGACGACACACTGAGAATCAGTATCGCACAAAACCTCCAGGAGGAGTCGAAACACCTGCCTTTTGAATGTCAGGCGCTCCGGCGGGAACGCAACTTCTGCGCAGTTCTGCGCATGCGCAGTGTCTCTTACCCTACAGTCTTCAGACACGCTAAGCCGCTTTGTCTAATAACACCGTCGAGGCTGCTCGCGTTTACCGTAACAGGTTCAGCCGCGTGGGTTCGTTTGTCGCATTAAGCTTTATTTCCACATAAAGAACGGGAATTCGATCGGCAGCGACGCTGACTATATAAACGCCGATTCAGTGTAGCGCGATGATTTAATAAGAGAGAGAGAAAAGAAATACCCAGGCGGAAATTTATTTCCTTTCTATTTCTCCTCTTTACGAATAAATTGTTTATGTAAGCTGCACCAGCGTTCAGCCCGCTGCTGGGTGTTGCCCATAAATTCGCCTGTCCGCTACGCGGCTGTCTCTCTTCTTTTCAATAAAAAAACGAAACTCAGAGGGAGACTGAACACGACATCGATTTGCTGACGCACTAGAGACTCTCTTTCTCTTGCAAAAATAAAATAAAAAAAATAGCGACATTCCCGAAAAAGAACGTTATTCTTTCTTCTCATTCTTTACAAAAGGAGCAGCAGAAGCTTGTAGCAACATTCGCCCTGCTTCCAGCTGAAGGACATGAAGAATAGAATTTGAACACACTTTGCACAGAGGATGAAGCATTGCTCTCAGCTATTCACAATGGCATTAGAGAGGCCGTGTGCAAATCTTTTGTGGAATGACAATGCAAAGAAAAAAGGAAAAAAAAACCACGCACCTCGCTAGTAAACATCGTTTTATCTTAGCTTCTATTTGCGTTCTAGACAACGATAAAGCAAATGAAAGCAAAAGACAGAAAGGCACTGTTGTACAAAGTGCAAAATCGTTCTATGTCCACCTCTCCCCCACCCTCAGAGTCCGAAAAAAAAAACAATAGGTTGAGAGAGGAGAAAAATGCAACAGCTCTCAGGACTGGGATTCGATGTATGTGGCAGACATTCCACCGATGTGCATCGACTCTGCAATAAAATATTTAAAAAAGAAGAGAGAGAAGGCGAAGGGTTTTCGAAGATACCGCATACAAGATGAGGCATTGCTGAGCTGAACAACGTGCGCGTTCTCTCTGTGCAGTGCTGGACGCAGCTAGCGGGGCCAGAGCAAGTGATTTACGCCCTCCACGACACCCGACAACAGCCGCACCGCCAGTAGCCCTCGAAAAAAAGAATAATAGTAAGGACGGGGAGAAAAACGTCCAAAAACAAGCAAACAAACAAACAAAAAAACAAACAAAGAACCCGAGAGAACCCCTTCGGTTACACAAGGAATCCGCGGAGTCGTCTCGCCAGCGACGACGAAATGTGTACACACGCGTCCCAGCGACGACGAGACCAGCGCATTTTTGGAAGCGAGGGGAACCGTCGACGGTTTTACAGCTTGTTGCGCTGCGCCTGTTACGACGGTGAGTCCCGCAGAAGGATGCAATCTTTGGCGAAAGCGTCATAGGCGGCACGCAGGCAATTAAACCGCGGCATGGGCGGCAGCATGCAGAAGAGAGCCCGCGAAGCTCTGGCCCCGAAATTCGCAGGCGGCCATTGCATTACTGCTTTTATCTCTTCTTTCCTTCTGCTGGGTGGGCGTGAGACAGCCACGAGGAGCAGGCGTGCTCGTCCTGGCGTGAGCCCAGGGGAAAGCGCAGCTCCGCGAGACCGCGCTGTTCGAGAGCTGCCTCGACGACCGCGACAGCGCGGCGTCTTTCGACGACGTCGCTATACATACTATATCTGAGCGCGGAAGGTGGAACTGGAATACGCTGCTCTGCTGCTCAAGAGCCTGCGGACGGCCGGCAAATAAGAAGAAAAAGAAAAGTACGCAAGAGAATATGTGCGTGCTTGTGCGCGAGGCGGGGAAGCGCAGGAGAGGGGGGAGGGGTAACGGAATTGAAATACTTTTTGCCGCCTTCCGTATAAGATGAGACATTCGCGAAAGATAGAAAGAATATTTTTGAAACAAGATATATTCTTCAACGAAGCCGTCATCTCGCGGTTGGCTGCACATCTCGTTTTCTTTTACTTTATCTATTAAGGAGCTTTAGATTCTCCGCGCCCAAAGTTTTTGGCGAGCAAACCACCGCTTTTACAAAAGAATGCGAAAATGTGCACAGAAGAAAGCAAAACGTGTACAAAAGAGCGCAAGCAGAGCGTGAATAGCTTGGGTGCGCGAAGGTTCCTTGGGTACCTAAAGCCGTCTGGATGCGCAAAATCTAAAACTCCCTATTATTCTTATTTTTTCCCGTGGGAGGGACAAAATCGCAAAGCCGTGAGATGAGGCCCCTCGTATCAATTAATATAAGGGACATGACACATAACGAGAGAGAAAGGAAAGAGTAACGCAGAATATGTATCATAAACAACAAATACTACATCAACTACCGAGGAACCTCGGGGACAATCCGTGTTTTACTACCGCGGTCAACGTACGTCGCACTCATGTCTCGCGTAATCATGGCGAAACTCAATAATTATGGTAGATTATGACTTCCGTATGTGAGTGCGTGTGGCTGAATACGAGCCAGAAAATTTATACTTCCGAAGGAAAAAGAACAGTGGTAAGGCCCGTCGCACGTAAGTCGAGTTATCTACATTACACATCGCTAAATTCACGCAGTTCGTTAGCCCTGAACGTTCTTTTCACCTCCTGCTCGTGCCTCCAATCCCGATATGACTGGCGTAGCCTACGTTTCGGGTAGAGAACACTCTTGCTTGCATTCTGTACAGATTACACGGCAAAACAGACTATTTTGCGCGAGGAACGCACAGCAAATCGTCTCGAAGCCGAAAAGACATGGAACGTGCTTGGTCGCCGCCGACTGTCCCCGCTTGCGCAGCTGCCGTGTAGCGACAGCCATCGACAAAGCGGCGACAACAACAAAAAAAACCGTGCTGCATTTGAGGCAGCTGATGGGAACACGTTTGAGAACAAAAAAGAAATAAAGGAGAACGTTCACTTACAAAAAAAAAAAAAAAAAGGAAGAGTGACTCGCAGATGGTAGCTCTAGGCTGTTTTCTTTGGCTAACGACCCTGCGCTGCGGGAAAGAGGAAGCGCGGGAGAAAGAAGGTCAGTGCCGGTGACGACGAAACGAGATTCCGAGCCGTCGAGCTGCGCGCAAACTGCCAGGTCTTCTCCTCTCGGCTTCTTATTCTCGTGTTTTCACATCTTCAGCTTTGCGACGTTTTCCTCTTCTTCCTTTGCAGCGTTCGTTGTTCTCTCGCTTAGATAACTGCCCTGTTCTCTTTCTGTACCTTAACATGCTAAACCATTAATTCAATTCGCATCCTTCGCGGGGAGAAAAAATATCAGCAATAGATAAAACGTGGGGGGCAAGTAAATATTTATTTAATGAGTATTCTTGACCTCGAACACAAAACAATAACGGCAAAAGAAAACAGACTAACGGAGGGGCAGTGAAAGAGAAGCCTAAATTGTCACCAAGAACGCCGTCGCTGGCGTGGCGACAAAAGCAGGGACAACGGCACGACAACGGCACGACGGCTGAGACTACGAGGTCTAGGGATATAATCGCGGGTGGACAACACTACGACCTCTTTCTCTCTCTATCTCTGGCGACTTTTACAACAGGACCACGATTATTACAAACAAGATGATATCTGCGAACAGACGCTACGAAAGGCAGGGATGTTAACCAGTCATGAGTCCGGTTCGCTACCCTGCGCTGGGGGAAGGGGAAGAGGGGAATAGAAAGAAGGCAGAGAAAGAGAGAGATAGGGGTAGAGGGACGTGCACGAACAGCGCTGCAGTCAAAGGCGCTCGCACAAGCCAGACGTTTTCAGAAAGCACAAAAGTACCTTTAGTGCCTTCTGAGCCGATTATCAGTGGGGACAGTGTTCTAGTATAGTCTGTTCACTCAGAAGACAATCATCTAGTTTCCTGAATGCATTGGTCATAAATTCTCTTTTTTCTTCGAACTAAGGACAGTGGCACAATATGTGGTCAATGTTCTCCTCAAAGCCGCAGAGATCACATGCAGGACTGTCAGCCATTCCAATCACTGCTGAATAAGCTTTCGTGAAGGCAACTAACTCCCTGGCTGAAGAACGCAAAATACAGCTGCCCCTGTAGAAAGTGGAAGCAAAAGAAGCCAGTCATCCACTGGAGGTGACGTCACCTTGGTTTATCTTACGAATATGACTCAGAGGGGCAGTGCCAAGCGACGTGTGTCCACCACGGGCCGAAAGCGGAACGGAGGACGACCCCCCGACAGCCGGCGGAAAGTTCGCCGCCCACTCTGGCCACAAGCAGCGAAAGGCGCCGTTGTTTACATGCCCCGATTTGTCGCACGCGCTTCCACGGGACGCACCGCCGACGATTGCACCGCGCGCATTGGCACGCGAGCGGCCCTTGCGCATTCGCCGGCCTCCCCACCTTCCGCGGTCGCAGCACGTGGGTCGCCCGGCGGGCGAGCGTCACCAGAACGTGCCTCGGAGAGAGGGTCACTATGCAAAATGCTATTCCCGGCACACGGTCGGCACGCCCGAGGTATATTTGCGTGTTTCCCTGCCCAGCACTTGCGCGTTTGTTTCTGCGCTGTCGCTTCGTGGCCCGCCGAGCGCTCCCCCCTTCTGGGCCTGCTAGCGGGAGAGCGGGACGCATATTACGTGGCGCGTTGCGCGAGCGACGGACGGCCGCGCGGCGGTCGTGACAGCAATATGGCGACGCGGCGGCTGGATGGAATGCAAAATACGGCCACCGCCTCTGGGACAAACGCATCCCCCCCCCCCCCCCATGCGCGTACACGTAGCTGCATTTCCCGCATCGTGGTGTCCTCGTCCCGAAGACGCAGAACGACAATTCTCGGACTGTCTGACGCAAATATCTTACGTGCCTTCTTTCAGCTACACGCATCGGAGCAGTGCAATAGCCGGCGCCTTCGACGGACGCCAATATCTTTGAACGCGCAATCTATAAAATATAATGGGAAGAAGAAAGGAAAATTAGTAAAGCAGAATAAGGAAGCCGGGATGGCAACCACGATGGGAGGAGTATTGTTATACCCTGGGGAACACTACATACGGGAACAAAACTCGGAACAGAAAAGAATAAGTGATCGAAACTGCGAATGGCGCGGCGACCGATGGAACCGACAAGCTTATCACGAGATATAGAAAGGCAGCACTGTGGATAAGAGACCAAATGCGGGTAAACGATATTACGGTTGAGATTTAAAAGAAGGCGTGCAGATGGGGCAGGTCATGTGAGCGTAACGCATGCAAACCTCCATTCATTAGCTGTTGCGTAGGCAAAAAGCAGCTTTCGCTGTTCGACCCTTGTTAACCTCACCCCTTAGAATTCCCATGTCTGTATATTCGTGTGCACAGAGCGGCAGTCCGCAACTGCCGCCACGCGTTGCATCCCATGCGTTGGAATAGTGTACAGGGTAGCCGGCCAATTGTTCGCTCTGGGTAGCCTCCCAGTACAACTCAAGGAACACGTAGACAAAAGCCACACAACAGTGAATAGAAAGAAAGTTTGCGCAAGTTTACCATGATGTGCTATGGGCAGCCGTACGCTGCCTCATCGACCGTGGGGCCCTGTGTTTTAGACTGCTAAACGGGGAAAACAAACAATACAGCATACTTGCAGGTTTAAGTAAGCGCACACTTTGTACGAAGAGGGAGAGAGACACAGGACAGGTGCCTGTTTTTTTTCAAGACGTCCTTAAACTGCAACATATAGCATCTGTCTCGAGGTACCCGATTTTGTTCGGGTTCGGTTCGTGTTCGAAATCCACGTAATGGTACGCGAACCAGAAACATCAGAGTTAACTCATATCCCCGTTTCCTACAATTTCTCTCTTAAGCTTTCTCTCTACAATTTCTCTCGTGTGCGTGTGCGTGTGTGTGTGTGCGTGTGCGTGCGTGCGTGCGTGCGTGCGTGTGCGTGTGCGTGTGCGTGTGTGTGTGTGTGTGTGTGTGTGTGTGTGTGTGTGTGTGTGTGTGTGTGTGTGTGTGTGTGTGTGTGTGTGTGTGTGTATTTGCACCAGCATCCGTTCGGCTGTACTCGGACATAAATTTCTGTCTCGCAGAAGGACTGCAAATACTGTCCGCGCTCTTTGGTGACAGACGTCAGAACATGCGCGTTCACAATGAAATCAGACAATTATCCAGGAAACGGCATAAAAAGATGCGCAATAACACTTATATACGCAGAGTCAAACGGCGCCACAGCGCCGCCGCGGCTATCACGTATGAAAAACCAATGAAACATTATCTCATGGGTGCGCAATGTTCAAAAACACAACACGCCGAACGAAAGCCCATTCTTTACAAACGCACTTGCATCCGCTGTGCATAACGTACTACCTGCGGCGAATATAAACGGTCAGAAAGGTAAAAAAGAAAAGCTGCTGGGAAAGAAAGAAGCACCATGCAAAACACGTGTGACATACGTCAGAAGACTTGTTTACGCGTAGTAGGAAACATACGACGTACATACGGAAAAGAGCAGGAAAGATACGATAACTACGGTGGCCATGCAGAAACGCCTCGTACGCTTGATTGATAGAAGGGGAAGTAATTAAGGCACGACAGC